>NC_059278.1:16271988-16291988 GCF_017591435.1 Portunus trituberculatus | reverse complement strand
GAACCTTCCTGTCTCTTCCTGGTGTCCTTTGCGGTCTCTCTCTCTCTCTCTCTCTCTCTCTCTCTCTCTCTCTCTCTCTCTCTCTCTCTCTCTCTCTCTCTCTCTCTCTCTCTCTCTCTCCTTCCTTTTCCATCTTCTTTTGCTTGCTCTTTGTCTTCACTGTTCCTCTCTCTCTCTCTCTCTCTCTCTCTCTCTCTCTCTCTCTCTCTCTCTCTCTCTCTCTCTCTCTCTCTCTCTCTCTCAGTAACCTTTATCTGGATCAACTGACGCAACGCTGTCTTCCATTTTCTTTTTTTCTTATTTTCTCTTAACCTTTATCTTTTTCCCTCTCGCATTAGTCACCTGTTTACCTCATCCATTAATTAGTTGTGTGGCACCTGAGGAACAGCAGGTAAGTCAGCCAACACCTTTCCACCCTCTGACGCGACCTTTGCAACCTTTTTAAGTCAGAGCGAGAGGGAAAAGAAGTAGGTGGCAACTCAAATGGCGCTGGAGGAGGAGAAGGGAGGAGGGAGAGTCACAAAGGAACACAGACGAAGAACAAGGAGTAGTGTGGTGGAGCTCTTGGTTCTTACTTGTTGTTGTTGTTGTTGTTGTTGTTGTTGTATTATGTGCTCAATTTCAAGGAGGAGGAAAAGGAGAAAAGAGTAAGTAGTAGTAGTAGTAGTAGTAGTAGTAGTAGTAGTAGTAGTAGTAGTAGTAGTAGTAGTAGTAGTAGTAGTAGTAGTAGTAGTAGTAGCAGTAGTAGTAGCAGTAGTAGTAGTAGCAGTAATAGTAGCAGCAGCAAACAGTAATAGAATTTATGGAAGCAGTAGCAAAAAGACGACGAAAAGAACAAAAACAACAACAACAAAAAAACGGAAAGAAAACAAAACACCACCACCACCACAAGCAAGGACGCTGTTTCCCATTTTCCCGCGCTACCGTTCCGTGACCCCTGGCTTAGTATTGTCTAGCGTCGGGGGTCAGTGTGGGAGGCGGGGCTCGCGGGAGTGCTGGAGAAGGCGGGTAGAGGTTAGAAGGTCACACAGGAGTAAGGGTGGCTGAGGGGCGGGAAGGAAAGGGGGCAGGAGGTGAGGGCAGCGTAGTGTACATAGGAAAGGGAGTGAAGGTCAGGGAAGGAAGGAAGGGAAGGGAAGTGTGTTTGCTCTAAGTTTGGGTAAATCTCAGGGTGGATAGGGAAGTGTGAGGTAAGAGAGGGGGGGGAGGAATCGAGAGGAAGGGTAAAGTGTAAAGGATGTGAGAAAGATAGGTTGGAATAAGGAGGAAGGGGTTAAATAGGGTGATGATAGGAGTAGTGAGAGGAGAGAGAGAGAGACGAGACGAGACGAGAGAGAGAGAGAGAGAGAGAGAGAGAGAGAGAGAGAGAGAGAGAGAGAGAGAGAGAGAGAGGAGAGAGAGAGAGAGAGAGAGAGAGAGAGAGAGAGAGAGAGAGAGAGAGAGAGAGAGAGAGAGAGAGAGAGAGAGAGAGAGAGAGAGAGAGTTTATCGAGTACAAAAACACTTATGAACAAAAACAAAGAAGAGAAAGAAGAAAACGAAAACAAGAAAGAGAATCACAACCTCATCAAAAGACCAAAAACAGAAGAAAAGAGAGAGAGAGAGAAACAGAAACAGAGAGAGAGAGAGAGAGAGAGAGAGAGAGAGAGAGAGAGAGAGAGAGAGAGAGAGAGAGAGAGAGAGAGAGAGAGAGAGAGAGAGAGAGAGAGAGAGAGAGAGAGAGAGAGAGAGAGAGAGAGAGAGAGAGAGAGAGAGAGAGAGAGAGAGAGAGAGAGAGAGAGAGAGAGAGGAGAGAGAGAGAGAAAAGAGAAGGTTCAAGAGGAGGAAGTAAAGAGAGGAGAGTGTGGATAAGAGGGAAGGGGGAGGTAGAGGGAGAGGGAGAGGGAGGGGGGAAGGGGGAGAGGTCAGGGCAATGTGAGGCCTTATGGGAAATCCAGCCAACAAGGTCACGAGGGAACAGTTATAGGGCTTGCTGACCTCTCGGGTGAAGCAACGGAGGAGGAGGAGGAGGAGGAGGAGGAGGAGGAGGAGGAGGAGGAGGAGGAGGAGGAGGAGGAGGAGATAGGGGGAGAGTAACGCAACACTGGACTATACAAGGCTGCCCCAAAGCAATACAGTGAAGTAAGGTGTATGGGCAGATACTGGAAGGTCACTTGCAGCATCTTAGTCATAAAGTATTGGTGTATCTTCAAGGAAATACATGACAGACTTCAGGTGCAATGTAGGTAAAGGAAATTTGAGGTAACTTGCATCTTAGGTTAGGTATGACTTCAAGGAAATACGTGACTGGCTTAAGGTGCAATGTAGATAAAAGGAAACAAAGAAACTTAAAATTTAGGTTAGGTACAGCTTCAATAAAATACATAATAATAATAATAATAATAATAATAATAATAATAATAATATACGGTTTATTAATTTGGCAGTGCAACAAAAAATTTACACTCAAAATGTACAGAGGGGGGGGACATTAAAACAATGAAATGCTTAACCTAATCAACTTAAGATGCAATGTAAATATAGATAACTTCAGGTAACTTTTATCTTAGCTATAAAGTATTCGTGTCACTTCAATAAAATACGTGACAGACTTAAAGTGCAATGTAGGTAAAGGATATCTGAGGTAACGTGTATCATCTTAGTCACAAAATATTGGTGAAACTTTACAGAAAACACACGACAGACTTAAGGCGCAATGTAGATATAGGTAACTTGAGGTAACTCGTATCATCTTTCACATAAAGCATTGGTGTAACTTGAAGAAAACGTAGACGAGGTAAATCTAAAGTAAACGAAAAACAATAACAGACTAAGGAGTAACGTAGATATATAAAACTTTCAGGCACTTTTCAGCATCTCAAAAGTAACACACTAATGCAACTCAACGAAGGAAAAACAGATGAGACAATTCAATGACATACAAAACAAGAGAGTAAGAATGAGCAATGTAGAAATATAGAAGTTAGAATAAGAAAAAGAAAAAAAAAAGGGAAGCTGCAAGATGCCATCAAACCTCTACTTAGCAGTTCCTATATTAACCCCTTCAGGACCATGACGCGTTTACATATTCATTCTGCTGACTATTTGGTGATTTTATACAACTTTAGAAACTCATGTGGGGGATTAGAATAGTGAAGACTGTGGCTATTAATCGTCTGACCTCCATAGACCCTTCCTAATGTCAATAAAATGGTCTAATCGTACACGAATCTAAATGGTAAAAAAAATGTATCCCAGTATTGAAGGGGTTAAACGTGCCTACCTATTTCGACCTACCACAGCAATCCAAATCTACTAAACCTCCTTAATGACTCACAACAAATTACCTGTGTCTATTTCATCCATCTATCACTATACTTGAAAAATTAATCCCTTTCTACCTCGCTTTTAATACTGGGACGCATTTTTACCTTGAATTTTGTGTATGATAAGACCATTTTATTGACATTAGGAAAGGTCTATGGAGGTCAGAAGATTAATGGCAAGACTCTTCACAATTTTAATTCTCACATAAGTTCTGAAGCTGCATAAAATCACCATATAGTAAGCACAATGAATATGAAAACATGTCCTGGTGCTGAAAGGGTTAAAAATAGCTCAAAGTAACACAGACTTGAAATAGAACGCCAAAAGAAAAAAAACCCTGGAAATATTTGAAGGTTCATTTTGCAAGACAGTGTTAGGTAAGAGGAAGCAGTCAGTGTGTTGGTGTGGCAGTGAAGGTCCGTCATAGCGTTAAAAAAGGAAACAATAAATGAAGTTCAAAATATAAGCAGAAATAAACAAATGACACAATTCAAAGCTACTTAAAGCAATACAGTGTTACATGAAGACCAATGCTGCCTTTTCCTTTTTTTCTCCATTTATCTATCTGATTATTTATGTGTTAAATTATCAATGACTTACATATTTATTCATTTATCTATTGCATTACATTCTCTTTATGCCAGTGTGTGTGTGTGTGTGTCAGATGCAACTTAATGTAACACAAGGCAACACTAAGATAAGACTAACACACACAAGCCACGCAAGACAACACCACGACACAGCTTACCGTAACACAACGTTCATCTTTTACCTCTTCATTCATCTCTGCCTTTGACATTCATTCGTGTTGTTGTTCTTATTTTCGTTCACTTTATTCTCACTTCTGTCGAGTCTTTGTCATCGTATTTTGTGGTTGTGATGTTAATGGTAGTGGTGGTGGTGGTGGTGGTGGTGGTGGTGGTGGTGGTGGTGGTGGTGGTGGTGGTCGAAAAGGGCGTGGCAATCGCTTGACCTCCATATTTACTCTCTCTCTCTCTCTCTCTCTCTCTCTCTCTCTCTCTCTCTCTCTCTCTCTCTCTCTCTCTCTCTCTCTCTCATTATACATTTTTAAATCGGCAAAATTTTAGAGCTCCTTGTAATGAGAGAGAGAGAGAGAGAGAGAGAGAGAGAGAGAGAGAGAGAGAGAGAGAGAGAGAGAGAGAGAGAGAGAGAGAGAGAGAGAGAGAGAGAGAGAGAGAGAGAGAGAGAGAGAGAGAGAGAGAGAGAGAGAGAGAGAGAGAGAGAGAGAGAGAGAGAGAGAGAGAGAGATTCCCTGGTGTCCCGGATATAAGGTCAACTGCCACGCCCTTCAAGCTGACCTATGACCCTGGGGACGTGTGACCCATGGGAGGGGAAGGAAGGGGAGGCGCTGAAGGGGAAGAGGAAGGGGATGAAGGAGGAGGAGGATGGGGGGTGAGCGTGGGAAAACACCTTCTTGGTCCTGGTAACCTTGTCATAATACTTAATACATACATACATACATACATACATACATACATACATAAATACATACATACATACATACATACTTGGTCTGTTTAGTTAGGTTAGATTATTGAATTAGTTAACTAGTCACTATAGGTAATTATTAACCCCTTGAGCACAATGACGCGTTTTCATATTCTGCTTACTATTTGGTGATTTTATACAGCTTCAGAAACTTATGTGGGGATTAAAATAGTGAAGACTGCGGCCATTTATCTTCTGACCTCCATAGAACCTTTCCTAATGTCAATAAAAGATCTAATTGTACACAAATCGTAAGGTAAAAATGTGTTCCAGTACTGAAAGGGTTAAGGGAAGAGGAAGGAAAGAAAAAAAATAAGGAAAAAAGAAAGGAGAATGAAAGAAAGAAAAAGATTAAAGGATGAAAAAAGTAAGAAGGGATAGAGAAAAATATATTACTCTTATTACTGATAAATACAAGAAAAAAGAACAGATACATTTATAAACTAATACAAGACACAAAGCAAAAAAAAAAAAAAAAATATAAAAACTAAGTGAAAACAACATACACACACACACACACACACACACACACACACACACACACACACACACACACACACACACACACACACACACACACTTGACATTCACAATATGTTACTTGGTCAACATCACACAAGAAGGTAAATATGAGATAATGTCAAGCAAACAACACAAAATAATCAGTATTACTTCTTGCTAGACACATTTCGTAAGAGAGAGAGAGAGAGAGAGAGAGAGAGATCGTGACAAGAGAGATTGAAGCCTTGGTGGGAGAAGCTAACGTGTCCAATGGCTCTCCCAACCCACCACTCAACTCACTCTCTCTCTCTCTCTCTCTCTCTCGGTAAACAAGATGGTCGCGCTAATAACGTTGACCAAAACAGCTTCTTTTCTTCTCTACTTTCCCAAGTCTTTAGAGGGAAACCTGAGGAAGCCCCTCTTCCCCTCCACTCATCCCTTACCCCCCTCCATGTTACTGTCTCCCTAATTCCGCCCTCCCCAACTAATCTTCCTCTCCCCTTTAATAAATTTCCTCCCAAGAATCTTTCCCCAACATCCCAAGTTTCCTTTTCCCTTCCCTCCTTCCTCCACAGTTCAATAGATTTCCTCCTTCACTCTTTTTATTTCCCTTTTCCTATTTCTTCTTTTCATGTCTTTTTTTTTCTCTCCCCAACATCTCCCAGTGTCTTCTTTTTACCTTCCTTCCTCCAGTCTTTATTTCCTTTTTTACCCTCTCTTCTTTTCCCTTCCTCTTCCTTTCTTCCATCAGATAGTATATTTCTTTCCTCTTCCATTATTCTAAGTCTCCTGATCTTTCCCTCCCTCTTCTTTTCGTTTATCATTCACTTCTCTTTCCCTTTTAAGTCTTCTTTTCCTCTTCTTTTCCCTCCTCTCCTTTAGTACCTTTCCTTCTATCTTTTCCCCTCTCCATCGTATCACCTCCATTACTCCTTTCAACGTTTCTCTCTCCTTCCTCTCTTCTTCCTTGCTTTCCTTCTTTCCTTAGCCTTCATCTGCTTATTTCATCAACTTTCCCTCCTTCAAACCCCCACGGCCATCTGCCATCTTTCCTCCAGTCTCTCCATCTTTCCTCCACTAACCTTCTCCTCCCCTCCATTAAGTTTCCCCCACCCAGTAAGGTTTCTGATTTCATTTCTCCTTACAGTGGCTGCTTTTGTGTCCACTTCTGTAACCTTCCATGTCCGTGCAGCGTCTGTCTCCTTCCTTCAAATTTTCTCCATCCTTCAACACTCAACGGCCTTCTCTCTCTCTCTCTCTCTCTCTCTCTCTCTCTCTCTCTCTCTCTCTCTCTCTCTCTCAAGACCTAAACCTTCGCTGTTCGTTTTGTGTTTTCTTTTTCTCTTTTTTTCATTATTAGTGTTCGTTTTTATTTTATTTTTGTTAGTCTTTTTTTCGTTTTCTTTGTTGTTAGTTTTAATGTTTTTTTTTCCTGTTTTTTCTATTGTTTTTTTCTCTATTTTTTTTTTTTTTCTTCGTCGTTTGTGTCCACGTTCTGTTTTTTTGTTTTGTGGGGTTTTTTTTTTCTTATTTGTGTAGTTTTGAAATCTTCTCTCGCTGCTCTCGTCCCTTTTTCTCTTTTTCTTTTTGCTCCTCTCAAAGTTTTCCTATTCTTGCAGCTCTCTACATCTTAACCTTTTCTTCTTCTTTTCCTCCTCCTCCTCCTCCTCCTCCTCCTCCTCCTCCTCCTCCTCCTCCTCCTCCTCCTCCTCCTCCTCCTCCTCCTCCTCCTTCTTTTTTCTTATCATAGATAGATAGATAGATAATTTATTGTCAGTTTGCAACATAACAACGTTACAAATTGAAATTCTTTTGGCTAGAGCTCATATTGACATAGTTAGCTAAAAGGTATAAAAGAAAAAGAAACATCTCCTACAGTATAAAATCACAGACAGTCACAAGAAGTATCACAATTACACACAAAGTAATTACACTGTTACTATTCTATTTCAAGTGGTTGAAAAGTATGATGCTCTTTGGTACAAATGATTTCTTATACCTATCAGTGCGTTGGGTAGGCACACCTAACCTTCTGCCGGACCTAAGAAAAACATAGCAGGAGTGGAGGGGATGAGATGGGTCTTTCATGATTTTTTCAACTTGCTTCATTGTTCCTTCCTGGTACAGTTTTTCAAGTGCATTTGTATTTACACCTAATTTTCTTGATTTACGTACAATCTTTTAAGTTTACTCTTATCTCCAGTTGTTAACTTGCCATACCAAGTAGTTAAAGAGAAACTTATTAATGACTCTATTATCGACTTGTAAAATAGACTCATTATCCTTTTATCTGTGTGCAAGTTGTTTAAAACACGTAAAAAGTGAAGTCTTTGATTACATTTCTTAACTATCATGTTGGTATTTGTACTACCTTTAAGTTGATCGTCAATCATAAAACCTAAGTATTTATATTCTTCTACTCTCTACAGATTCTGTATCAATTATAATAGGGTCAGGTATGCGACGATTTTTAGTTCTATAGTCTATTATCATCTCTTTGGTTTTCTTTATATTTAGTTTTAGAAAATTTGATCTGCACCAATCAACAAATTGGTGGACTTGGTTTACATACTCGTCACATTCATCATTCGAAATTTTACCAATAATTACAGTGTCATCAGCATATTTAATTATTGTGCAATTACTAAACGCACTTCTACAGTCGTTAGTGTATAGGCTGAAAAGGACAGGGGACATAACACAACCTTGAGGGGCTCCTGTATTAGTGACTAATATGTTGGACTTTACATTGCCTAACGTGGTGTATTGAGGTCTTTGACTTAAAAAACTAAAAATCCACTTTAGAATATAACTATTTACCCCATTCCCATTAATTTATTCAGCAAAATGTGAGGCTGGATAGTATTGAATGCTGAGCTGAAATCCACATAGAGAATCCTTGCTTGTGTGTTCTGTTTGTCCAGATGTTTGCTTATATCATTCAGTAAAGTTAAACTTGCGTCTTGAACACTTCTGTTTTTACAATAAGCAAATTGTAAGGGGTCTTTCATATTGGCAACACTGTCACATAAAAGATTCCTCAATATCTTCTAAACATTTCATTATATTTGAAGTTAAAACAACAGGTCTAAAGTCATTCAAAACTTTGGGAAATTTCACCCTCGCTATGGGTTTGATTTCCGACTCTTTCCATTTGGTTGGCACAACGCCCTGATCTATAGAGTCCTGAAAGAGTGACCTTAGCACTGGCGCCAGTTGTTCTGCACAGCACTTGAGTGCCCTGGCTGGCACGCCGTCAGGGCCCGTGGCTTTGCCAGCTCGGACCCGCTTCAGGGATTGCAGAACGCGTTCCTCTGTTATTAAAATTCTTTCATTTGTAATATTTCGGATAGCTGACATTGTATCATTACACTCCTTCCTAAAATCATGCCTCTCAAACCTGGTGAAAAAGGTATTCATTTCATTAACATAAGTATTAATGTCTTGTGGATGTGGTATATTAAACTTTTCTTTATAACTGCATAAGGTTTTCAGTCCTTTCCACGCATCTTTTATACTGTTCGTTTTAAATAAACCCTCAATCTTTTCTTTGTAATCCTTTTTTGAGTCTTATTTTCTTATTGATTCTCTTTTGCACTGCTTTTTGTTGCGTGGTATTCTTCTCCTTCTTCTTCTTCTAGTTCTTGACCTTCTCTCCACTCCTTATATCTTTTTTCTTTCTTTTATCATTATTCTTATTGTTCACTTATCCAATTTTCGCTTTATTCTTACACTTTCCATCCAATTGTTTTCATGTTCATGTTTTCAATCTTGTTTTCTTCTTTTGTTTATTCACACAGCTTTCTGATCCTGTCTTTCTTCTTCTCTTAGGTTTCCATCCACCGTTTTGTCTCGTTTGTGTGGTTTTCTGGTCAAATTTCAATCTTGCCTTTCTCTTCACTATTTCTATCCACACATTTTCATATCTATGCATCTCTCCCAACTCCTTTCCTTGTTTCTCTCTCTCTCTCCCTCTCTCTCTCTCTCTCTCTCTCTCTCTCTCTCTCTCTCTCTCTCTCTCTCTCTCTCTCTCATTAGGTAGCTTTTCTCATACATACTGCCACGTGTAAGCCTGACAGTCTCTTGCAGATTCCCTTTTTCTTATATTCTTGTTTTATGTCTCTCTCTCTCTCTCTCTCTCTCTCTCTCTCTCTCTCTCTCTCTCTCTCTCTCTCTCTCTCTCTCTCTCTCTCTACCCCTCCAATGAAAACACTCAAGTATTTTTATAACTGCTCAACACGGAAAAATGTTCACTTTTACCATTACTTTCCCTTCCTCTACCAACATTCCTCCCTTCCTCTTGACAATCTTCAAGGCACAAAACACTCACATGAACTGTTCCCCTGTGTAGAAGCGGCCAAACTTGCTTACCCCTACCACTGGCGACCCTTTCCATCCTGCGAAACTCCCCCAAATGTCCTTCACCTGCCTCACTGTCTCACCGGATCCTTTCTCCTTCTCGCTGCCTCAGAATCCCTCACCTCCCTCTGGCATTTCCCTTCATAGATCACGTGACTCAAGGGCTTGCCTCTCCCGCCACTTCAAGCATTTCTCACCTCTCTGGTATTTCTAGTTTGTTAACCCATTACTCAGCTCTACTCACTCTTTCACTGGACTCTAAGGCAAGGTATACCGTATATGTTTAACCTCCTTCAGTACCATTCTGATTAATTTTTGGTGACTTTAAATACCTTCAGAAACTTATGTGCGGATTAAAATCGTGAAGACTCTAGCCATTAATCTTCTGACCTCCATAGAACCTTCCTACCGTCAATAAAATGGTCCAATGGTACACAAATCTCATGGTAAAAAAAAAAGGAACGTGATAAAAAGAAGTGATTTTGAAGTTTCTGTTTCCTATAATGTTTAGAGATGCTCATAAATCAATTCTCTTATAACTTTCACTTGACTCTAAGCAAGGTATAAATGTTCACAAGCACCCACAAGAAAGGACAGAATAAAAATGACTGGTTTTGCAGTTTCTATTCAGTATAATATTTGGAATTGTTTGCAAGAATGTTTCAGTGCTTTACCCAGCTCCCCTAACCCTCTCACTGTACTCTATAGCAAGTTTATGTTTACAAGCACCCCACAAGAAAAGGATAGGATAAAAATATGTGGTTTTGCAGTTTCTATCCAGTATAATGTTTGGAAATGCCTGTAAGGATATTTCAGTGGTTTATTCAGCTCTCCTAACCCTCTCACTGTACTCTAAACAAGGTATATATCTGTTTACAACCACCCACAAGAAGAGGATAAAAAGGAGTATTGTAGTTTCTATCCAGTATAAACTTTATAAATGTTTGCAGGAATGTTTCAGTGCTTTACTCAGTTCTCTTATCCCTTTCACTGTCCTATAAGCAAGGTTTACATGCATCGATAAGAAAAAAAGGAATAAAAAGAAGACATTTTGCTTTTTGCAGTTTCTATCCTTTAACAATATTTGGAAATGCTTGTAGGAATATCTCAGTGCCTTTACCCAGCTCTCCTAAAATTTCACTAGGCTATAACCAAAGTATATGTTTACCAGCACCCACAAGATAGGATATGATAAAAATTAGTGGTTTTGCAGTTTTTATCCAGTACAATGTTTGAAGATGCCTGTAGAGATATTTCAGTAGTTAACCCCTTCAGTACCATGACGCATCTCCATATTCATTCTGGTGACTATTTGGTGACTTTATACAGCTTCACAAACTCGTGTGGGAGATTAGAATAGTGAAGACTGTGACCATTACTCTTCTGACCTCCGTAGACCCTTCCTAATGTCAATAAAATGGTCTAACTGTACACAAATCTCAAGGTAAAGATGTGTCCCAGTACTGAAGGGGTTAAGGATGAAGAAGAGATGCGACAGGTAACAGTGAAAGGTTAACTAATAATGACATCACGACCCGTTAATGCATTGCAGTGATGTTTGGTAACTTCAATGAGTAATGCTAGACAACAGTACTAACCCCTTAAGTACCATGACGCGTTTCCATATTCATTCTGCTTACTATTTGGTGATTTTAAACAGCTTCAGAAACTCATGTGTGGGATTTAAACACTGAAGAGTCTGGCCATTAATCTTCTGAGCTCAATAAACTCTTCCTAATGTCAATAAAATGGTCTAATCGTATACATATCTTACGGTAATAATGTGTCTCATTATTGAAGGGGTAAGGGACTATATTAACTAGTCGACCATTTCTTGTACTGCTTGTCATATCTTTTGATACACGACATAAAGAAAAATAGATGAATTTATAACAACGGAATAAAACAAAATAACAGTTCCTAGAGTGAATAAAGAATAATTGTTTTTCTTCTTGGCTAATTCAAGCATCTCTCTCTCTCTCTCTCTCTCTCTCTCTCTCTCTCTCTCTCTCTCTCTCTCTCTCTCTCTCTCTCTCTCTCTCTCTTGCTTCTCAATTGCTTAAGACAACATAGCACAACCTGTAGTTCCAAGTCACCTTATGTTACCTGTCCAGCACCCATTAGCACCTGTGTGGGAACGAACACCAGCCAGTACCCTTTATAATCAACCTGTCTATACCTGTCCACATGTCTGCTACAACTGCTACCTTCAATCACTTACCTGTCTACGTCTCTCTCTCTCTCTCTCTCTCTCTCTCTCTCTCTCTCTCTCTCTCTCTCTCTCTCTCTCTCTCTCTCTCTCTCTCTCTCTCTACTTTCTGCCACGTATGTACCTGTCATTAACCTGCACTTATCTGGCACTGGTAATACACCCTTATACACCTTTATGACACCCGTTACTCCCCCTTCCACCTTCTAGCATGCACCAGTCACTACCAGTCACTACCATATGTTTCCTATCTTTCCCCTTACAGATAGATAGAAAGATAGAGACATACATACATAGACAGACATAAGCAGACAGACAGACAGATAGATAGATAGATAGATAGATAGATAGATAAATAGATAGGCAGGCAGACAGAGACATTGATAGATATAGATAGATAGATAGAAAGATAGATAGATAGGTTATATGGAGTAGGCAGTAGTCACCTGCCGCCCGGTGGAATACTCCAGGAGAGGTACTTACGGGGATGTAGGCAGTGCTGCAGACTGAGTGATTCCCCGTGTCCTCTCTTCCCGGTTCCCTTTGTGGTCTCATTTATACAATTGAGTAGCTGCAGCCTGCCCTCTAAAGACAACTTCTACTACTTCCTACACTACACTACAACACCTTACACTTTTACACTCTCTTCAAATCAAAATTTAATAATGGCTTCACCACGCCCTGCCTCGGAGTCCCCCTCTGGGGAGGGGACCATAAATGTCCCCAGGTCGGACTGCCCTCTGCTGTCGACCTTGGGTGTCTTGACACTTCATCTAATACTTTCACTATCAATTTCTGCAACATTCGTGGCCTTCGTTCTAATTTTCAATCTGTGGAACACCACCTCTCCTCTACTAAACCTCATCTTCTCTTCCTAACTGAAACACAGTTGTCTGTGACTACTGACAGCAGCCCCTTTTCTGTTCCCTCCTACTTGCTCTATCCTCATTTTCAATCCAAAGCTGGATGTTGCGCATACGTGCGTAACGACACCACTTGCTCTCGTGCCCACAATCTTGAATCTTCAGAATTTTCTACCATCTGGCTAAGACTTCAATGTCACTCTCTAACTAAATTCATCTGTGCTGTATACCTCTCACCTAATTCCTCTGACTATGTAAAATTCTTTGACTATTTGACTTCCAAGGTGGAGCACATCTTATCTCACTTTCCTTTTGCTGAGATCTCCATTTTAGGGATTTCAATGTTCACCACCAGCTTTGGCTTTCATCTTCTTTCACTGACCAACCTGGTGAACAAACCTTCAACTTTGCTATCCTTCATGACCTAGAGCAGCTAGTGCAGTTCCCTACCCGTATTCCTGACCGCCTTGGAGACACGCCCAACATTCTTGATCTTTTCCTAACCTCCAACCCTTCTGCTTACTCTGTTAAACTTTCCTCTCCGTTGGGCTCCTCCGACCACAATCTAATTTCCGTTACCTGTTCTATCACTCCAGTGCAGCCTCAGGACCCGCCTAAGCGGAGGTGCTTCTGGCATTTTAACTCTGCTAAGTGGGAGGAACTAAGGCAGTACTATTCTGATTTCCTTGGGATGATTATTGTTTTCATGTCAGAGATCCTTCTCTTTGTGCCGAGCGCATAACAGAGGTGATTATCTCTGGCATGGAGCTATACATTCCTCATACTTTCTCTAACCCTAAAGCTAAAAAGCCTTGGTTTAACTCTGCTTGTTCTCGTGCTGTCAATGATAGAGAGGCGGCTCACAAACGGTTCCGTAGCCATCCAACTGCTGAAACTCATGCCCTATATATTTCTGCCCGTAATCATGCCAAATCTATTCTCCAACTTACTAAAACTCTTTCATCAATAGAAAATGTCAAAGTCTTTCCAATTCTAACTCCTCTCGAGATTTCTGGCATCTAGCCAATAATATCTCTAACAACTTTACTTCTTCGTCTTTCCCTCCTTTACTTCATCCAGATGGCTCTACAGCTGTCTCTTCTTTTCTAAAGCTGAACTCTTCGCTCAAACCTTTGCTACCAACTCAACTTTGGATGATTCTGGGCATATTCCTCCTACTCCTCCACCCTCTGACTACTTCATCCCTAAAATTAAAATTCTTTATAAAGACGTTTTCCTGGCCCTCTCTGGCCTTGATTCTCGGAAGGCTTACGGTCCGGATGGAGTCCCTCCTGTTGTTCTCAAAACTGTGCTTCCGAACTCGCTCACTGCCTGGTCAAACTCTTTCATCTGTGTCTCTACTTCTATTTATCCTTCTTGCTGGAAGTTTGCTCACATTCAACCTGTCCCTAAAAAGGTGACCACTCCAATCCTTCTAACTACCGCCCTATAGCTTTGATTTCCTGCCTTTCTAAAGCCTTTGAGTCTATCCTTAATAGGAAGATAATGAGGCATCTATCAGCTCACAACCTTCTCTCTGATTGCCAGTATGGTTTCCGTAAAGGCAGATCTACTGGTGATCTTCTTACTTTCCTAACTGAATCTTGGTCATCCTCTTTAGGGACTTCGGTGAAACCTTTGCTGTCGGCCTTGACATATCGAAAGCCTTCGATAGAGTCTGGCACAAATCTTTAATTTCTAAACTACCCTCCTACGGATTCTATCCTTCTCTCTGTACCTTCATCTCCAGTTTCCTTTCCGATCGTTCTATTGCTGCTGTAGTAGACGGTCACTGTTCTTCCCTAAAACTATCAACAGTGGTGTTCCACAGGGTTCTGTCCTATCACCCACTCTCTTTCTATTATTCATCAATGATCTCCTAAATCTGACTCAATGCCCTATCCACTCCTATGCTGATGATACCACCTTGCATTATTCAACAGCGTTCAACAGACGCCCAACCCAACAACAATTAAATGACTCAAGGCGAGATGCTATAGGACGCCTAACTTCTGATCTTTCACTTGTTTCTGATTGGGGCAGAGAAAACCTGGTTTTGTTCAATGCCTCAAAACTCAATTTCTACAACTATCTACTCGACATAACCTTCCAGACAACTATCCTCTCTTCTTCAATAACACTCAACTTCCCTCTCCTCTACATTAAACACACTCGGTCTATCCTTCACTAAAAATCTAAACTGGAAATTTCACATCTCTACTCTTGCTAAATCAGCTTCCAAGAAGTTAGGTGTCCTGTGGCGTCTTCGTCCATTTTTCTCTCCTCCCAGCTGCTTGCTCTGTACAGGGCCTTATCCGCCCGTGTATGGAGTATGGCTCTCATGTCTGGGGATCCACACACAGCTTTACTAAACAAGGTGGAATCTAAAGCTTTTCGTCTTATCAACTCTTCTCCTCTAACTGACTGTCTTGATTCTTTAAGTCACCGCCGCAATGTTGCATCTTTATCTGTCTTCTACCGCTGTTTTCATGCTGTCTGCTCTTCTGAACTTGCTAACTGCATGCCTTCCCCTCCTGCGGCCTCGCTGCACAAGACTCTCTACTTCTTCTCATCCCTATTCTGTCCATCTTCCTAATGCAAGAGTTAACCAGTATCTTCACTCCTTCATTCCCTACACTGGTAAACTCTGGAACTCTCTACCTGTGTCTGTATTTCCACCTGCCTATGACTTAAACTCTTTCAAAAGAGGAGTGTCAAGACACCTCTTACGTTAACTGGACCCTCCTTTTAGATTTTTTGTTTTTCTTTCTCCTACTTTCCTCTTAACAGGGCCTGGCAACCAGCGGGATTTTTTTTTTCCAACACTTTGTTTTCCCTTGGCCAGTGCCCTTGTAATGTAATGTAAAAAAAAAAGAAAAAAAAAAAAAAAAAAAAAAGATAGAAAGATAGATAGATAGAAAGATAGGTAGATAGATAGATAGGTAGACACACATATAGACACACAGATAGACAGATTAACTAGTAGATAGATGGACAGATAAATAGATAGATAGATAGACAATTTTTTTTAACCACACTGTACAGAAATATCAATCATATATGAATCTTAACAACCAAAAACGTAATCATAACCCAAAGATTGAAACAGATTAAAAAGGCACTAAAAATAACATATAGCCCAGAAACACACACACACACACACACACACACACACACACACACACACACACACACACACACACACACACACACACACACACCCTCAAGGCACCTCTCCCGCACACCACACATGCCACGTCACCTCAGGCCACCTCCACCTCCTTCCCCCCCCGGCACGCCCCTTCACCCCTGCAGCGCCGCCTGGGGGAGGGTGTGTCCGAAAGAGATGGTGTTGATGAGTGTCTCTCTGTTTGTCTCCCCATCATCCGTTTTCTTTTCTCAATGACTTCCTTGTTCGTTAATTTGTGTTCGTTTTGTCTTCGTTATTGTTTTTTTTTTTTTCTTGGCTTGTTCTTGTTTTCTTAATTGCCTTCTTCTGCTTCTTCTTCTTCTTTTTCTTTTTCTTCTTTTTTCCGTCCTTCCTTCTTTCTTTCCTTTGAATTATTGCTGTTTTCGGCTTTTTTTCATTGTTAGTGGGTGTTTTTGCGTTTTTATTCTTGTTTCTTCTTATTCTTTGGTCTCTTCTTGTCTTCTTCTTCTTCTTCTTCTTCTTCTTCTTCTTCTTCTTCTTGTTTCTTCATTATTATTACTATATTTTCTTCTTTTTTTTTTCTTCTTCTTCTTCTTCTTCTTCTTATTATTATTATTATTATCATCATCATTATTATCCATCATCTTCTTCTTCTTTTCATTTTTCTTCTACCTCCTCCTTCGTCTCTATAAACCTCCCTTTCTCACTTGGATAGATCGGTTGATAATTGTTCCTTCTCCTCCTCCTCCTCTTCCTCCTCCTCCTCTCCCTCCCAGTGGTGACAGATACAGGTCGTGGGCGTGAAGTGGGCGTGACGTCAAGGATGCAACAACAGACGACCCACATTACTTGAGAACAGAACATACTTTCCCCTTGTGTGTGTGTGTGTGTGTGTGTGTGTGTGTGTGTGTGTGTGTGTGTGTGTGTGTGTGTGTGTGTGTGTGTGTGTGTGTGTGTGTGTGTGTGTGTGTGTGTGTGTGTGTGTGTGTGTGTGTGTGTGTGTGTGTGATGACGTGCACACTCTTTGTTCCATGGTATAAAAATTGCGAGAACTTTTGCTTCCTTGAATGTATTTATAAAGATTTCAAGACCCCTCGCTGTTTCTATTTGTCTGTCCATCTCTCTCTCTCTCTCTCTCTCTCTCTCTCTCTCTCTCTCTCTCTCTCTCTCTCTCTCTCTCTCTCTCTCTCTCTCATTACGTAAACTTCATCTCGTATCACTCTCAAGACAGATCAATTCCTACATTTGTTACGACACTCTTCCTCCTCCTTCTCCTCCTCCTCTTCTTTGTCCTTCTCTTCCTCCTCCTCTTCGTCCTCCTCTTCCTTCTCCTCCTCCTCCTCCTCCTCCTCCTCCTCCTCTTTCGCGGAAACATGATCAACCAGCAAACGTGATTGGAAGACAAAGACAGAGACCACTACCAAGATTACCAACATCTTTTACAGCTACCACCACCACCACCACCACCACCACTACTACCACCACCACCATCACTATCATCATCACCATACCAGCACTGCATATTACGAGACTACCAACGACTACCACCATTACCACTACTACTATCACCATCATCACTATTGCTAATAATCTCACAAATACAACAACAACAACAACAACAAGAGTAAGTAAAGAGGTGGATAAAGATGGATGGAAGAATAAAAAGGTGGAAGAAGAAGAAGAAGAGAATAACGAGAGATGGAGATAAAGGCAGTAATAACAATAAAAGAGGAAACAGAAAGCTTTAAGAGAGAGAGAGAGAGAGAGAGAGAGAGAGAGAGAGAGAGAGAGAGAGAGAGAGAGAGAGAGAGAGAGAGAGAGAGAGAGAGGAAAGACATACATATTTAGACATTCCTCCCACTTACCCCCGTCCCCCACCTGCCCGTCAAACACCTGGTGGGGAGGAAAGACTGGGGAAGGGAGGAGTGTCAAGGTGCCCGCTTCTCTCACACAGGTAATGAAAGGTAAACTAACTTAACCTTTTCATTAATTAGTGGGACTTTTTATTTAATCATTTTCTTTCCCATATAAAACCTGACTTAACCTAACCTAACCTAACCTAACCTAACCTAACCCTAACCAAACCTACTCTAACCCAACCTAACCTAACCTAACCTAACCTGACTTAACTTAACCCAACCTAACCTAACCTAACCTAACCTAACTGAACTGAACCTAACCTAACACTCTCTTTATCCATTTTGTTACTCCATCCACACGGTTTATTTTTTCTTCTATAGTTTATCCACATTTCTACCCACGTTACTATTCACTGGCTTATTCTCACTCATCCACACACACATACAGTACCAGTTGTTGTTTTTTTTCTTCTTCCACACAGACTCGTCCACATATCCCGCACACGCAGCTCCATCTAGAAAATCCACACCCACATAAATTCACCCACACGATCTATATAAACATCCACTTTCATTTACATCCACATACACTTATCCACATAAATATCCACTCATGCATCTACTTCTATACAGACTAATCCACTCATTCTATACATATCCACACGAGTTTTTCCGTATGTGTACACGCTGCACCCAAGATATTCACATGTCCCAACCCAACCATCCACAACCTACACATTCATCCACCCACAGTCTCTTATAAGGTTAGTCCACATGTAACCTGGCATAATTCTCTCTCTCTCTCTCTCTCTCTCTCTCTCTCTCTCTCTCTCTCTCTCTCTCTCTCTCTCTCTCTCTCTCTCTCTCTCTCTATAATCAATGTACATACACCTGCACATCTCAGGTTCACACACACACACACACACACACACACACACACACACACACACACACACACACACACACACACACACACAGTAATGGAAGAGAATAAAATAAATACTTGAAACTAATTACACAGTGGTGGTGGTGGTGGTGGTGGTGGTGGTGGTGGTGGTGGTGGTGGTGGTGGTGGTGGTGGTGGTGGTGGTGGTGGTGGTGGGGTGGTGGTGGTGGTGGTGGTGTAACATTTCCAAAATAAATATAAAAAAGCAAATGCAACAAATATTTCCGCCGTCAAACAGGTTTTTATTCTTGTGACACACTCTCTCACACACACACACACACACACTCTCTCTCTCTCTCTCTCTCTCTCTCTCTCTCTCTCTCTCTCTCTCTCTCTCTCTCTCTCTCTCTCTCTCTCTCTCTCTGCTGCTGCTAAGTCTTTCATCTGTGCCTTGCTAAATATTCAGCACCACCACAATCACCACTATCACCACCAACAAAATCGCCACCACCATCACCACCATCATCACCACCAGTAAGAGCCCTGACACACATTTAACCCCTTACAGGAAGTCTTCCATCACCCACACCACCACCATCACCACCACCACCACCACCACCACCACCACCACCTCGCTGGCATCACCTACACTAACACCTTTCTCGGTAATGGTGGTGGTGACGTCAGAAGGCCGCCATTAACACCAATAATGACTTGAATATTGATGTAATTACTGCTATTAACAAATACAACAGCAATACCAATAACAACACCTATTACTACTATGACTACTATTACTACTACTACTACTACTACTACTACTACTACTACTACTACAATAATAAAGATTCAGTCAGGCAAGATAACAGTGAAAACAACTCTCTCTCTCTCTCTCTTCATACACCATGAAAGAGAGAGAGAGAGAGAGAGAGAGAGAGAGAGAGAGAGAGAGAGAGAGAGAGAGAGAGAGAGAGAGAGAGAGAGAGAGAGAGAGAGAGAGAGAGAGAGAGAGAGAGAGAGAGAGAGAGAGAGAGAGTAAACAGGAACTCGCCAGGTAGTGTAAATATTGACAAACAAACAAATAAATCAAGAAGTGAAACAAAGAGAAGTCATTTAAATTGTCACGTGGCTCGAGAAATCCTGGTGTACCGTTACGAGGAGGAGGAGGAGGAGGAGGAGGAGGAAGACAAGATATCATGAAGTCAGTGGTTTGACAAGTGAGAAGGAGGGGGAGGAAGAGGAGGAGGCGGAAGGGAACAAAAACAGGAGGGGAGGAAGAGGAGAAGGAGAAGGAGGAGGAGGAGGAGGAGGAGGAGGAGGAGGAGGAGGAGGAGGAAGGAGGAGGTATAGAAGAAGGA
>NC_059278.1:16234488-16259488 GCF_017591435.1 Portunus trituberculatus | reverse complement strand
CACCACCACCACCACCACCATCACCACCATCACCACCACCACCACCACCACCATCACCACCACCACCACCAGTAGCTTGAAGCCTCTTACTGGATAAAGACTTGTTAATCACACCTTTAGTATACTTACGCGTCACTCCAGTAATTGTGACGTGAGGAGGAGGAGGAGGAGGAGGAGGAGGAGGAGGAGGAGGAGGAGGAGGAGGAGGAGGAGGAGGAGGAGGAAGATGACAACGAAGACAATGGAGAGTTTAAAAGGACGACAGAAGCATAAAAATCACGAGAGAGAGAGAGAGAGAGAGAGAGAGAGAGAGAGAGAGAGAGAGAGAGAGAGAGAGAGAGAGAGAGAGAGAGAGAGAGAGAGAGAGAGAGAGAGAGAGAGAGAGAGACAGAAAGGACACACACACACACACACACACACACACACACACACACACACACACACACACACACACACACACACACACACACACACACACACACACACACACACACACACACACACACGGGTAACTTTCAGTCAGGCTCCGTTACGCCCACTTGCCCATCACTGGTTCGCTCGGACACCTCCCAGGGGCGCCTCAGACCGTGTAATAGAGATCCTGGGGCGCGTGAGGGGACACCGTAGGGAGGAGAAACGAGGGTGAGCAGAAAGAAGCGAAAAAAGGGAGGAGGAGGAAGAGAAATGAGTCAAATAACGAGAAATTAAACGAGTATTTTTTTATGTCCTTCTTCTGCTCCTTCTTCAGATAAGTCTTTAGGGTTGTTAGTATTAGATTGAAGTTTTGAGGGCTAGGATTGGTTGGGTTGGGTTTGGGATACGTTGGGTTGGGTTGGGTTGGGTTGGGTTAGGTTAGGTTAGGTTAGGTTAGGTTGGGTTAAGTTAGGTTAAGTTAGGTAAGGTTAGGTTGGGTTGGGTTAAGTTAGGTTAAGTTAGGTAAGGTTAACGTCCCTAATCTCTTCAGTATCATAGCCCCCGTCAATTATTTCCTCCCCCAATGCGTGACTGTGAAGCGACACGGCCTGGGAAAGGACTCAGTTCCAATCGCAGTTGATAATGTAAGGCGTAGGTGCAGGCAGGTCCCGGGGCGATGGCGAACACAAGTCTAGTTGAGTCCCCCATCAAAGGTCCCCCGCTGGCCTACAGTCCTCCCACAGACGCACCAGTTTCCCGTTTTTTGTGACTCGTAACGGTGAGGCAATCAAGTTTTGTTGCTCCCCCTCCTCCGTGTTCTGGCACTCCTCTCCTTCCCTCCTCCTACTCACAACTGGTACAGACAGCCCCGACAGCCCTCAATGTCACCTCTCTCTCTCTCTCTCTCTCTCTCTCTCTCTCTCTTAAATCTCTGGACTACCAATATTTACTGTTGATAATTCTAAGGTCAGAATTGTTTCATCCTCTTGAGTATTTTTTTCTTTTGTTAGAATAAGTTTAGTTTCAGATAGATGAACCAAACCTAACCTTATCTTGCCTAACCTAACCTTACTTTACCTTACTTTATCTTATCTAACCTTACCTGACCTTATCTTACTTCACCTTACCTTACCTTACATTATCTATTCTAACCAATGATTCCTGCTTTTCTATTTGTTTATCTATTTACTCTATTCCTCCTCCTTACCTCCCCCTCCTTCTCTCCGTCTCTCGTCTCTCCCTCCCTCCCTTCATTGCAAACCTCTTTCCTCTCTATTCCTCCTCCTTACCTCCCCTCCTCCTCTCTGTCTCTCGTCTCTCCCTCCCTCTCTCCCTCTCTTCAATGCAAACCTCTTTCAGCATCCAGTCTCTCTCGCTCCTTACCTCCTTGCCTTCCTCCCTCCTTGTCTCTCGCTCTATCCTCCTTTTTTTCTCCCTCCATCCCTCATCATCTCTCTTTCTCCATCCCTCCCTGTCTCCCTCCATCTCACTGATCCAGCCCTTTCTGCCTGTTTCCCTCTTCCTACTCTCCCTCCCTCCATGACAATTCAGCTTTACACCATTCCTCCACCCCCCCTCTCTCTCTCTCTCTCTCTCTCTCTCTCTCTCTCTCTCTCTCTCCCCAATCCCAAGGGAGAAAAGGGAGAGAGCAAAGGCACACATGCACTTAATATTTTTAATTAAGTTTTTTTTCCGTTGAGAGAGAGAGAGAGAGAGAGAGAGAGAGAGAGAGAGAGAGAGAGAGAGAGAGAGAGAGACGTTTCATCCTTTCACTGTGGGCAAAGTGTAAGTATAAAAACAAAACCAGCACATGCACGCACGCACACTCAGGTCTTGTATATATATATACGAAAGCAAAATAAGGCTCTCTCTCTCTCTCTCTCTCTCTCTCTCTCTCTCTCTCTCTGGGAAATATAGCACATAGGAGAGTAATTATCATCTCCAATTCAGTTTGCAGTAATGTTACCAGTTACCACTCTCTCTCTCTCTCTCTCTCTCTCTCTCTCTCTCTCTCTCTCTCTCTCTCTCTCTCTCTCTCTCTCTCTCTCTCTGGGGTAACTAACGTAAGCCTCACTGGTCCTCTCTACTGTTTGGTGATAAAAAAAAAAAAAAAAGATGAAGTTGCTCCCGAGATTAATTAACCCAAGGCGGGAACAGGCACGTAACTTTTCAACAGTTCCCAAAAAGTTTAGCACGTCAATTAGTACAACGAGGGGGGAAGGGGGAGGGGAGTGGGAGGAAACAAAGGCTGGCCGGTATAACGTCCAGCCCATCACAGAAATACAGTTTAAGTATTTATAATGACGCTACTTTCACCTCTTGAGCACTTCTAGGTCCATAAAATGCTAGTCGTTTCAAGGTGTCAATATAAACTCCCTCAGTGGTTCTCAAACTGTGTTCCGCGGAATCCCATGCAGGGTTCCGTGAAGATCTTTCAAGGGTTTCGTGGCAAAAATCTATATACGTTAGACAAAACCTTACTTTCATTTATTAAAACGAACAGGAATGATAAAAACTAAATATCAAAGGGATGAAATCATTTGTATTTTAGGAGAGAGAGAGAGAGAGAGAGAGAGAGAGAGAGAGAGAGAGAGAGAGAGAGAGAGAGAGAGAGAGAGAGAGAGAGAGAGAGAGAGAGAGAGAGAGAGAGAGAGATCTGAATGAGTATAGATGAAGTCCACTTCCATTTATCGCCTGTAATTACATGTGAGGGGTTCTATCTACATTGGGTGAAGGGGTTGCAGGGGGTTCCGCCGAATACCAAAAGTGCAAAAGGGTTCCGTAAGTTTGAAGAGTCTGAGTTGAGAGCCACTGACTGAACCAGCTTACAAGTGTGGGTTTGAAGGCATTTAATTTATCCCATTCTTTTAGCTAACTCTCTCGGACCTGCTTGGGAATTGGCCCTAAGCAAGCCTTCTTTGTATAACTATTTTTCTTTCTTTCTTTTTTTTTTTTTTGCCCTTGGCCAGATTTTCCCCTCATCCATAAATAAAAAAAAAATAATGCCTGGTTGTTAAATATTTTCCCCTCAGCATTTCTGGATCAATAAGATAAATAAGTAATAATAATAATCAAGTTTTCAATCAAAGGAGAAGGGGGTGTGATGTAATTACTGTTTGATTTGCACATAATTCCTTACTTAATTATTAACGGCGCTACTTTCGCCTCGTTTTCTAAGAACCTTCCAATGAATACAAAGTTAATGAAATGGCTTCACGGTGACACACACAGGAGGGACTTAAGAATAACTGCCATTTCATATTCACTCCATTTCACTCTCTAATTACTCCTGATGGCGTTACTTTCGCCCTACTGAACCAAACACTAACAGGTCATTAATAATCTCAAGCAAGCTAACGTGAAGGAGTGTGGAATAATTCGCGTTTGTTTTTTCACTCCATTTGCTTCCCTAATAACTCTCTAGTGGCAATACTTTCCCTTCCTTCATCAACTACAGAGGCTTATCAACTCTTTGCCTGCCGTTAATTAAGTTTGTAACACCTGTTGTTGTATCAAATAAATTCCCGTGAAAAGCCCACATGCTGTAGATAAAAAAAATGCCTTTGTTTATGGTATCAGATTCTCTTCATCGTATCGTTCACCTCGAAAAAGACAAAATTATATTAGTCTCACTTTTTTGTTCGTAATATTCAAAGCATTCATGTTAGCATGGACAAAGAAAAAACGAGCAGGACTTTAGAATGTTGTCCTTTTCTAGGCGAAAGATGCCATGAAGAGAGTCTGATACAATAAACAGAGGTATTGAAGACTTTAATACAGTGGCAAGTGTGTACATACTTTTAAAAATCAAGGAACTAGTAATGCAAATGCGGCAGAACTGATTAAAAGACTTTAATCCCTTTAATACATAAGTTTCTGAAGCTGTATAAAATGTCCAAATAGTAACCAGAATGAATATGAAAAAGCGGCATGGTACTGATGGGGTTAATCCAATATTGCTTTTTGTTCTAAGCATAAAACTGTCTAGCACTTTAAAGATTAAAAAGAAAAAAGAAAAAAGAAAAAAAAGAAACGTCATGCACTCGTGGTAATGATATAGAACAGCTAAAGACAATAATGTTACAGCCTATTCCAAGTCTCTTTACTCGTTAATTCTACCACCATTCTGCCATATACTTGTTAAACGTTATTAGATCATTAGAAACTATATTATCTCGTGGTATTAACCCCTTCACTACCATAACACGTTCTCATATTCATTCTGCTTACTATTTGGTGATTTCATACACCTTCAGAAACTTTTGCGGGGATTAAAATAGTGAAGACTCAGGCCATTAATTTTCTGACCCCCATAGACCCTTCCTAATGTCAGTAAAATCGTCTAATCACACCAACAATTCATGATAAAAATGTGTTCCAGTCCTGAAGGGAGTTAATGTAAAAGAGCTGACGGGAAACACTACAGTAACATCCTAGTCTATTCCAAGCGTGAAGGCAACACATCTCCATTACTCCCACTCCCAGTACTTCCGCCACACTTGCTCAACACTGCCGACTCATTAAAAACTTCATTCTTTCAAGGTGTCAGTCTCAAAGCGCTGGCGGCAAGGACTTTGAGGTAATTGCTATTTCTTTATTCATCTCCGTAACGCAACCCATTATTAAGAAGTTTGACATTATTGCAGGTTAATTATTCATTTTTCATTAGCCCACTTTCATGGATGTACATAACTTAACCTCAGCTTCTTACTACGACACGACACAATTAGCAACACCAGAGGGAATGTGCGGAGTCTTTAAAAACACCTACAAGAAAGTTTGAGATGAAAAGAAAAGAAAATAAATTGCTTTGATTATTATTCCTTTTTCTTTGGCCCACTCTCACTGACGTACTAACTTAACCTAACCTTCTTACTGCGGCACGACACAATTAGCAGCACCAGAGGCAGTGTGCGGAGCCTATAAGCACCTACAAGAAAGTTTGAGATGAAAAAAACCAAGTTGGCTATTCCTTCCTGGTTCAAAGACTGGACGTGGCAAAGATGTGTCAATGACTGATAATTAGGGAAAAGTGTACCAAGATGACAGTAAAAGGGTAAATTGTTGTTAATATTAACTCTTAAACTATCATACACCACCAAATACTAACAAACCTATCCATATTTACGAACATCACCTTCCCTATAGACAGCATAACATGACAAAAACATACAGCATAACATATTACGTCACAAGTACGCAAATAAGAATAATAACCTTAATTTGAGCGCAGATACCGACTCACACAACACCAAGGGACATATCAATAACAAGTGTTTGAAAAAGAAAATATTTGGTGTTAGCAGTAGACACCCTCCTTCCCTCCCTCCTTCCCTCGTCATAAACACACAGACAAGAAGAAATATAACCTGAATTTGAAAGCAGACTGACTCAAACCGCACCGAAGGACATAAACAACACGTGTCTGAAAGGGAATTGGTTAATAGGGTTAGCAGTAGACACCCTCCTTCCCTCCCCCCCCCTTCCATCGTCATAAACACACGGACAAGAACTATAATCTAATTTGAAGGCAGACACCAACTCACACCGCACCGAAGGACATAAATAATACGTGTCTGAAAGGGAAGGTTTATAGTGGTAGCAGTTGACACCCTCCTTCCCTTCCTCCGTCCCTACCTCCTTCCCGCCAACTGCCTCTTCACTCATAATTTACGTAAACTTACTTCATTCCTCCTGTCACAAGTTCCGCAGCTTCTGCAACTTCCGGGGATCATTCTGGGTTTCGTTATCACTGGGAAAGTTTCGAAATGAGGCGAATTCAGGCACAAATCACACGCAATCCCGGGCACTCCCTCAGGCAAACAAGGCAACAACGAGGACACCTGACGGCCGCTTCAGTACTAGTTTTGTTTTGCTTTTTCGCGCGCTTTGGAAAGTGTGGAAAAAAATTAACTAATATATAAAAAAAAAGAGAGTGGGAGGGAAAATATTGAAAGAAGCTTATTATTTCGTTATCCCTTATTTTCTAGACTTCTCATAGTGCTAAAATAGCAAAAGGAGACGGAAAACTTAAGATACAATAGATGATGGAAGTTGCTTGTTATTTCATCATTTCCTTTGAGACTCCTCGCAGCGTTAGAATGAGTGAACCGGTTTTAAAAGTATTACTGAAACACAAAAACAAGAAAGCTGTTTTTCTTTTCATTCTGCTCACTTTTTTCTTCTTTTAACGAGTCATGATGATGCTAGAACGATTAAGTAACGGTAATATAGCATACTTCCAAGCTAATTTCGTCTCCATTGCCTTCGTTTTCAAATTATTACTATATGATATAGCGGAGTAATGTCTGTCTGATGATATTGCTCTCTCTCTCTCTCTCTCTCTCTCTCTCTCTCTCTCTTCCTTATATGTCTATTACTAGTTCAAGAACGACACGAGGAAATACTGATGCATGATTCAGGAACTAACCTCCATAGCCTAAATCTTCGTCTACAAACTACTACTATAAAAATATGAGATAAATATATGCTTCATGGAACTGCCTCAACTTTCTATCTTCTTTGTCTCTTTAATGGAGCAATGACAAGCAGAATGTGGCATGACTTTTAAAGAGTTATGTCTGCATCGCCTCAAGCACTGCAAATAATGACATCGTATAAGGTGACCGGTGAATGCTTTTGTTTCCCGTTGCCATTTTCATTTATCATTCCGTGTCACTGTGCAAGGAGGAGGCTGCTGCAGGGTTTCTTATTAGTGCAGCCCCTCTAGTTGGAGTGAGGCTTTGGAGGTTTGAGAGTTGGTGTGTCAGGGCTGAGCTAAGAATTAAGGGCACGTAAATCGCAAAGGAGAGAAGTTCAGAAAATGTCATTAATCTATTGGACTATTGTTATTCTAGTATCGTTATCAGACGTGTCGATTATCATTATCATAATCAGTAGTAGTAGTAGTTGTAGTAGTAGTAGTAGTCGTAATAGTAGTTGTACATGTATATACAAGGTGTAGTTTATCAAGTAGTTATATTATGTAATATGTAAAAGAGATTATCACCATTGTCATTAGTATTATATCTATTAATGACTAATAATGAAAATAATAATAACACCTTAATCACTTTTTTTTTCTTTCCCTCTTTTTCTTCCTTCCGTGAAATGAAGACTGAGGCACACACAGCACCACAATCTCTCCCAGGACACCACAAAATCAGTACCACAAGATAACCAGTTAGGCAGATAACTTAAACAACCAGCAGGCCACGTCAGCAGAAGGGTCAAGGCAGTAAGGGGGACGAGGAAGGAAGTGAGTGCGTGGGTGTGGAGGGTGAAGTGGGCAGTCACGGAGCGTAGTCAGCTGACGGGGCCTTTCCACTTATGTTTTCCTATTTGTATTTCACTGGTGCGGGTGGACGGCCAGACAGGCAGCCCTTGAGTTCGCCCTGCGAGTGTGTCAGCGAGAGGGAGAGAGAGCGAGCGGCCGGATCTTTTTCTTTTTCTCTTCCGTTTTCTTGTTTCAGTTTGAGTCTCCCCTGCACTTATGGTTTGCTGTTGTTATTTCAGGGTTGGGACGCCTTGTTCTTTGTCTCTCTCTTCTCTTTCTCTGTCCGTCCGTCCGTCTGTTCTGTGCTGTCGCCTGTCATTCCTTGTTTTGATTAGCTAGCATTTCATTCTTCTCTCATACTTTTTCCTCATTTTTTTACATTATGTTATAGGTCATAAAAAAATATGCCGTTTTTATTCTCCTAGTCTTTCTCTCTCAGTGCCACCGCCATCCTCGTTCCCCCACGTTGTTGTTATTCTTTTAATTGCCATTACACTTTATTCTGTAGCGTTATTTCTCTTCTACTATAGCTCTCCCTTCATCTTTTTATTGTTCTCGTTTTCTTTTTCTTCC
The DNA here is from genome assembly GCF_017591435.1 of Portunus trituberculatus. Classification (NCBI taxonomy): domain Eukaryota; kingdom Metazoa; phylum Arthropoda; class Malacostraca; order Decapoda; family Portunidae; genus Portunus; species Portunus trituberculatus. The sequence goes on along the minus strand of NC_059278.1, from coordinate 16,251,225 downwards.
TCTGGCCCTCAGTGTCATTTCTCGGTCTTCTCATGTTGCCCTTTCCCACGCGTGGCGTCATTGCGTTATTTGGCTGCTCTCTCTCTCTCTCTCTCTCTCTCTCTCTCTCTCTCTCTTATTTGTTTGTCCTCACGCCTTATTCCTTCTCATCATTCCTATTTACTCGCATTAACACCTCATTGCGTTGCCTCTCAACCTTACTAAATTAACTATTCATTAACGCTGTTCCTCTTTTCAGTGGACATCAGCAGACACTGTGATGAAGAGACCATGGTGATCGAGGTGCGGGACACCGGGAATATAGGCAGTGTGGCGGTGAAGGGCTTTGATTTCATTGATGCTTGCCGTGCCCAGAAGAACGGCGACATATTCTTCCTCGAACTGAGCCCCAACGGGATAGCGTGCGGCTGCAACTCCGTCAGGGAATTTATTAATTGGCCGGTGAGTATGAGACTGTTTGCTTCCGTTTAATCTTTGATGTCTCAGGTTCTTTTTTTTTTTCACGTTCTACAAGGTCAGTTTATTTCGTTCGCTTTATTTATTTGGATTTTCAAGAGTTTTTTTTTTTTTAGATTGTATTTTCAATTTTTTCTATGGTTGTATTTTCAAGAATGTTTTTTTATGGGAGAAATTTTCAAAAGTGTTTATTTTCTTTTAAATATTGGTGATTTTCTAGTGTTTTTTTTTTTTATTTGTGTGTAGTGTTTGTTTGTGGTGGGATTTCAAGGTCATTGACAAGAATATGGTCTTTTTATTAATTTTCTTCCTTTTTACTGGGATAATGAGCATAATAACACAAGAGAACCGAGTCTAGCTGAGAAACGTGGGCGTGATGATGAGTCTGCAGTGAGTTATGCTTCCTCATCCCTTGCATCCTTGAGTCCCACGCTGCCTTGGGTCTCTTGTAGCCTGAAGGAAGCCAAACACGCCTGAAGGATGCTCTAAATTGCCCTGCAGATTGATGCTACTTATTCGTGGTGATGGCGGTGGTGATAATGGCGCTCCCTGTCTCTGTCTGACTCCTTTTTTTTTTGTTATTCTCTCGTTAGCGGTGATAACAAGGCGTTCCTAAGGCTTGTTATGATAATGTGAGTGTGTGGTTGTGTGTCGAAGTACTACATTCTCTTTGTGTTTATATATATATATATATATATATATATATATATATATATATATATATATATATATATATATATATACACACACACACACACACACACACACACACACACACACACACACACACACAACGGAAATCACGCAGTCCTGGTTATCAATGTCCGGAAAATGACGAGGATTAAGACTAATTTGTTCGTCAGCAGTTGCCTTTCAGTGTGACTGTCGTGAAAGTACGACGTGTGCACGGTGTCACTTACGTACAGAAAAGAAAAAAGACCCTTACCGGTGTAGTGCGCGTAGCTTGAAGTGGAAAGTACTTAAGTTATATTTGACTTTGATATCAGAGTGTATATTGAAACTGTTACTCTCTATTGTGTTTTTTTTTTTTTGTGTGTGTGTGTGTGTTGATGAGATGTAACTGTATCGTTTGTTTGTTTTTCTTTCTTTTTTTTAGTTTTCTTATACAATTTTTCTTTTCTCTTCTCTTTTTACTCTTATATCATAATAATGGTTTCGATTCCATTTACTCTCCTCTCCTCTTGTCTTACTCTTCTTTGTTCTCCTTCCTCAATATTTTTCTGTAATTTTGTACACATTGTCTCTTGTCACTCCTCCTCCTTCATTATTTTTGTTATTTTGCGCCAGTGCTGTTGTTTATCTCTTCTTTCTTTTCTTCCATCATTATTGTTTTGCCTTCATACTTTGTTCTGTGTCCTTATTCCACTCCGTCAGTATCTTCACTCTCTTTACGTTCCCTAGCTCTACCATCCCTCCTCTGCATTGTCTTATTTCTAAAGAGGGAAAATCTAGCCAAGAACAGCAAAACCGATTAAACAAAAAGGTCCACTTAGATGCTAGTTCCCAAGCAGGTCCGAGAGAGTTAGTTTTGAAATCTCCCTCTTAAATGAGTTCAAGTTATAGGTAAATGGAAACAGAAAAACAGGTAGCGCCAGTATTCTCATGCTCCTCTACCTTCTCTTCCCACAGAACAGGAGACGGTACAGTACTATGCTACTCATCAAGCTCCACAACGGACAAAGATTCACGCAGAATGTCGAATGTATAGTCAATGATAGAGAGAAGAGAGACGTCCTTCCCCCAGAATTTATCGAGCCTGAGTAAGTTCACCCTCTCGCCTCTCTCTCTCTCTCTCTCTCTCTCTCTGACTGGTACTTACATAAAAATGCTCATGTCATCGCTCCGCCTTGCTATTATAGAACACTGTGGCTAACTACCCGTCTCCTTGCTGGCGCCTCTCCCGTTAACCCTCCTCTCCGCCTTGTCCCGCCCATACGCTAACCTCTAGCATGCCTCTCACACCTGACTCATACCGCGGGCACGAGGGAATGAAGTACGCACAGCTGCCGTCCCATCATTCCTATATTGTGTAGTCCCCCCTCCACATGAGCACATTTTTCACGAGTCATCCCCCTTCTCAGTCCCACAAAGAAAACTGGCGTCATTGTCCTCAGGTGGCCTTGAGGAGCGCAGGCAATCACGGTGCTTGGGTACAATACAACACGGTGGCTCATGTCAATCTTCCCTTTCTCTCTTCCTCAGCTTCATCGAGATTACTTCAGAGGTGTCCGGCACTGCTCCCATCCCGATCCTGAACGTGGGTGTGAGGCAGAACGGACAGCTGGTGGGTGGACAGATCAACGTCCGGCCAGGCACGCCACTCACTATGGAGGTTAGTGAGCGGTGAGCGGTGGAAGGTGAACGGTGTGGGTGAGGGCTTTTCTCAGCGCCGCGCCTCCCTCACCCCCTCACCCCGACCCGACAGCCACAGGGATGAGCTAAGCAGTCAGTAGTAACCCATTTTATCCCGCTCTGTCTCTCGTCTCCGAAAGGGCGAGAGAACTGTTTTCTCCGTCCGCGCTTTGTTTTCGGAGTATGTGTGTGTGTGTGTGTGTGTGTGTGTGTGTGTGTGTGTGTAATTCACCTCGGTCGCCTGCTGGTCACCCAGCCAGTCTTCCACATTACGGAGCGAGCCCAGAGCTCATAGACCGATCTTCGGGTAGGACTGAGACCACAGCACACTCCACACACACCGGGAAAGCGAGGCCACAACCCCTCGAGTTACATCCCGTACCTACTTACTGCTAGGTGAACAGGGGCCACACATTAAGAGGCTTGCTCATTTGCCTCGCCGCTTACCGGGACTCGAATCCGGCCCTCTCGATTGTGAGTCGAGCGTGCTAACCACTACACTACGCGGTGTGTGTGTGTGTGTGTGTGTGTGTGTGTGTGTGTGTGTGTCTAAAGGACGAGAATAGGATTATCAGTGGATAATGGATAAATGACCATGACTTTACTGTTTATCTGTGTATTTTTAGTTTAATCTCCCTCTCTGCTTATCATTTTATAACCTGGTTGTGATTAACAATCATCATGTATCAGTAATAATAATAATAATAATAATAATAATAATAATAATAATAATAATAATAATAATAATAATAATAATAATAATAGCAGTAGTAGTAGTAGTAGTAGTAGTAGTAGTAGTAGTAGTAGTAGTAGTAGTAGTAGTAGTAGCAACAGCAGCAGTAGCAGTAGTAGTAGCAGTAGTAGTAATGATGATAACAATAATAGATATAAGAAAGCAGGAAAATATCAACCCAATCCTTCCTTTCTTTCTATCCTCACAATCCACCAAGTCCCTTTTATCCTCAATCCTTCTTCAAGTTGTTCTTCATCGACCCAATCCTTCCTCAGGTATTCTTGGACGACGTCTCAGCAAACATCTACGGGATCCTGATGCACAACATGGAGGTGACTGACATGGCTAACAAGCGGGAGACGATCATATTCAATGGGTGAGTGCCTGAGAGTGCCAGAGCGTGAGTGAGTGTGTGATAGGGAGTGAGAATGTAGCATGAGGTTGTGGAATGAGAGACAGGGAGGTGTGGTAGAGTGTAGCAAGCGTGTTTAGTGTGTTTTAGACGTTGGATGAGGGAAAGCAAGGTAATAAGTGAGTGTGCGAGTGTGCCAGAGTGTGAATGTGTGTGCCAGGGAGAGAGAGAATGTAGTATGAGGGTGTGGCACAGTGTAACAAGGGTGTTTAGTGTGTTTTAGACGTTGGATGAGTGAAAGCAAGGTAATAAGTGAGTGTGTGAGTGTACCAGAGTGTGAGTGTGTGTGCCAGGGAGAGAGAGAATGTAGTAAGAGGGTGTGGCAGTGTAGCAAGGGTGTTGTGTGTTGTGGGTGTTGGATGAGGGAAAGCAAGGTAACGCATAAGTACGTGACTGTGGCAAAGTGTGAATGTGTGTGCTAGGAAATGAGAATATAGTACGAGAGTGTGGTAGAGAGTGTAGCAAAGGTGTTCAATGTGGTATTAACGTTAAGTGAGTGAAAACAAGGAAAATAATCAGTGAGTTTGAGTATTTAAGTAGAAAAGTTACTGGGATGACCTGAAATTGACGAGGAAACAAGTAAACAGCTGAGTGACAGATGTTCGAGGTCACGATTAATGTTGGTGGTGACCGTAATGATGATAGTGATGGTGGTGGTGATGGTGGTAGCAAGGGAGTGAGAGAGAATAGAATGACGAGCTGAATCAGGTGACCAAGTTAGTAAATATCACAGACAATAAAAGGCTACAGTCAAGAAATGCCAGCCGTGTGTTCGTCGACTTGGGGAGCTGACATCGTGATATACAAGGACGAAATGGCAGAGTTTACTAATGCAACGAGTGAACCTGAAGTGACAAAGGAAATGCCACGCAGCGTCACAGGTACAATACGTTACAGACACACCTGACACAAAATGGCAAGGTTATGCACCACTGTAACATGTGGCCGTGTTGTTTGACATACATACATACATATAAACACATACGCATACATAATATACATCAGATCATTAACAGGTAGTAATTATAGCGTTGATTAAAACTGCATGAATAATTAAAAGCATTGAAAGAACATATATAACCCTGATGCGTTTAATAATTCACAGCAGTAATGAAAGGTTAGAGGAGATTGGCAGAGGATGGTGACAGAGTATGACAGGGGGGTAGCAGGGGAGGGAACTGGTGGCAGAGGTATTGGAAGAGGCAGGAAGGGACAGGGAATGGAGGACGCGACAGGGGGATGCTGAGGAGAAATGGAATAGGAAAGGGTGGAGATGGATAGCAGAGGATGAGAGACGGTAAGATAGTAGGATAGGAAGCAGTGTTTGGCAGGGGCAGCAAGGGATGGGAAGTGACATAAGGAGAATGAGGAGTGATGGGATGTGAAAGAAAGACAGAGGATGGCAGGGGTTACACAAATGACTGATAAGTTGGTACGTGTGTGTGTGTGTGTGTGTGTGTGTGTGTGTGTGTGTGTGTGTGTGTGTGTGTGTGTGTGTGTGTGTTTTAAGAGTATGTCAGTTCACCTTTCCCAGAACCATCAGCTCCCCATCACGTGCGTCTCCACACCTTGAACTTTGAAAAAAAAAAAAAAAAGTCGCTTGCTATTACGAGATTTTCACAGCCAGAGAATGTAAGAAGAAATGTTCTCACTTTTTTTTTTTCCTTTTTTCGTAACCTAAAGTAAAGGATGCAAGTTCACCTCTGACTCTGTGTGTGTGTGTGTGTGTGTGTGTGTGTGTGTGTGTGTGTGTGTGTGTGTGTGTGTGTGTGTGTGTGTGTGTGTGTGTGTGTGTGTGTGTGTGTGTGTGAAAAACTCACGCTAAATTTCACACCTGACTGCAGATTTCATGTATAAAAAGAAAAGACAAACACTACAAATAGCAAATCAAAAACATTACCTGATCTTGTCGTTCCCAGCATTACCTTCACCGCCCTCATTATCTTCCCCATTCCCGCAGGTGTTCCGTGGATCCTGTTCTCTTCGACAACTTCGTCACAACAACCGGTGACTATGTGTCCGCCAAGTTCAGAGCATTTAAGTTCCCTGAGACCAACTACGTCCTGTTCCGAGGCACCGTGGACGTCTGCCTCGATAAGTGCCAAGGGGTGAGTCAGCAGTGCCATAGTGAACAGTGCCATTGCTTGAGTCATTTTTTCGAAGTGCCATTCCTCGAGTCATTTTCCATCAAAGCTTTTCATTATGGTTGTTATTTTTTTCAAGATTTGGTTTGAATAGGTTTGGTAGAAGTTTTTGGTCTTTTAAGCTTACTGGAAGATTGCAAGAGTCATGATTCTCCTAAGCTTACTGTGATGGTTTGTTGTAAGTGTCTTGGTTGTCTTTAAGTCTAATTTATTGGTTTTGGTGCAAGGTTTGGGTTCTCTTAGGCTTAGTGAAATGCTCTCATAAAAGTTTCTGGTTCAATTCAGCATGACTCCATAGTCTGGTCCAAGTTCTCTTAAGCACATTCACGTTAAGATATCCTGTACATGACAGTCTGCACTCTTGGATAGCGTGAATACAGAATATCGCAGCAAAGGTGAGAGCATTTCCACAGTAAACAGAGCAGAGGGAAGCAGATGTAAGTAAGCACAAATGCTCAAAAGATATCCCAAAGTCGATTGCGTGAAGTAACCTCCTTTTATGCCGAGAACGGAGCAACAGACTATCGCAGTTCATTTAATAGCAGCTTCACAGAAAACGAAGAATAGACTGGAGTTTCAGGGCACACCTCAGCATTCCGGTAACATTTCTTCTCCCTCAGATTGCGTGCAGCAACGGCCAGGTGGGGTACGGCCGACGACGAAGAGGCATCGACGACGAGGTTCCTGACCCTAACAAGATCTTCGAGGTGACCATGATGACCATACTGAAGATAGAGGAGCCACTCAACGGCACCATGAGCCTGGAGAAGAGGCTGGCGGAAGAGGTGCAGAACCAGGTGGCGGAGGAGTTAAAGACGATGGAACTCGCTCTGCAGGAGATGAAGGAAGAGAGGATGTTGATGGAGCAAGCACTACGGGAGGAGGCAAATCCTTGGAGAAGACCTGCCGTTGTGTCTGTGATTGGGGAAGACCGAGCCGCCATGCAGTCCAGCGAGGGGCGGGAGCCTGGCTATATCTACTACAACAGTGCCGAAACTCTCAGCCAAAGTTTCCTGATGGTGGGCGTGACTGCTGGCGCTCTACTCGCTCTCCGCGTGTAACGCTCCTCACCACAGCAGGAGTAACACTACATCTTGCCCTCCTGCTTTCCTTCTTGGTTCTTCCTTCCTCCTCTGGTCCAGTGCGGCGAGGCGTCATAAAGAACTAAACAAGTACTCACGGACAAATTTTTCGTAATTCTAGATTTTGTGGTGAGGGATTGTCCTGCAGGTTTATTCGTGCTCCCTCCACCTCTGCTGCTCATGCTGTTACTGCTATCTGATTATACACCAAACCTCCCACACCTGCCTCTTCGTTGGGCAGCACGCCAACACTTCCCGGCGCACACAACACCCGCGACCCAGCCTTCTCTCAGACTGAAGGCCTCACTGCATTTCGAACACCGCGTCTGAAATTCTCACGACCCGAGCTGTGAACATCGAGGGTGAAGGGCGACTGTGTCTGTTCGTGGAGGCGATGCTTGACCTGCCCTTTATTCCCTTCCTTCTCTTGCTTCTGGAATTCTTGCCTTGCCTGTGCTCACCCCCTCGCCCCTGGCCATCCTCTCCCCGCCGCAGCAGGTCCTCGCCGGTCGGCTTGGCTGCCTTGTTTACTGCATTTCTTGGCTGTCCTTCACTGAGGGTGAGACTCCCTCAGGATGGTTCCGCCATCTTGATATTGAATGAGCTTTAAAGTCTTCTTGTGCATCACTGGCATTTTCAATGTAAGTTAAGGTCTTGGTAACTCCCAATCCCTACATTTCCCTGCCCCCAGCCCCCCCTCCCCCACCAAACTCCTACCCAGCCCGGACACCATCAGGTGACCACTGGGCCACGAATGTCTTCCACCTTTGTCAGCTTCAGAGTAATTGTTTCACGTCTCCAATTTTGTGCCACAATAGTTTATATAACTAATGGATTTTGTAAGTGTCATAGTTTTGTAAGTGCAATAGATCCCAATATCAGTTTTGTACATCAAATATGCATTATGGATTATCAAGGATGTTCACCGGACAACCCACAAAGTGTAGCTGTTGTAGACAATGACACGGAGCCTCTGGTGGACGCCCGGCGTGCAGCGTGCAGCATGCTGCCCTGGGCGGCCAGGCCTCCTCTCGCAGCTCTTCCGTCAGTGTGTTATTTTAACTGTAGGGTAAAGTGACTGGTGGTGGGAGGACACAGCCCTCTGTGTCCCGCCTGTGTGTTGCCTCTGCTCCTAATGTTCGCCGCCACGCACGCCACGCCAAGCCGCCGCCGCCGCCGCCAGTCGCGCCCCCTCAGGCGTGCTTCGCTACCCTTGCAGGGCGTGGCAGCGCAAGTGGTGCCAGGCGGCGTCTTGGTCCAGACTTGTCAGTGCCACGGCCAGTTGTCAGTCAGAGAGTAGTTTGCAAACTGGCCTTGTCACACACGTCTCCAGTGCTGGCCTCGGCGCCGTAACAACAACTAACAAAGTGCTTGTACAGCTGTACAGTAGAATAATGTCACATATTAACTGATGTAAAATAAACTGTGATAGTTTCCTTGATCTTTTAATGGATACATGACATAAGGCTTTGGCAAGTAGGACACCAGTAGGGCAGCTCTGATCCGCGGATCTGGCAGCCAAACCAATAACAGACAGCTAACAGGAACACGCTTCACTAAAAGATGCACAACACAACATACTCCTGCCAAATCATATTCAACGGGCCTCCTTAAAGCTTGGTCAGTTAAAGCTTCTTAGTACTTAACAATTTTGCATGAAAATAAATACTTAATAGACACTTACAAACCAAGAATACAAAACCACCAAACAGCTCCTCTGTAAGACACGCGGCGACCACAATTAATAACAAACAACTCTCTCCTCACCTAACAGCCGCGCAGGACACCTCTTTCTCTCTCCCCACACACACACACACACACACACACACACACACACACACACACAGGAACGTATCACTAATTAACCTATAAACACCTTGCCGTATACAAAACACCTGGATACATTACTATTGCTCTCCTCCCAGCACAAACACAAACACATATGTACACCAAACAAGCAGAAAGTCATGTACAGCAACAGGAGAGTCTCAACAAAACGAAACAATAAAAAACTTAAACACGAACAAACCAAAAAGGGAAGAAGTCCTTTACTTCTCCCTTCAAACAAACTTAAGAGTACCAAAGAAGTGAGGTAAAAGTTGACATCACTCCCTGGAATGCATAAATACCTTAGAATAGACATTGTTCTATATACAAATGACTTCCATCTTGCTGTGACCTTCAGATCCACCACCCGGGAATTCACACAATCAACAAAAAGCAGGAATGTTGAAGTCAAATATAACAAAGAAAATTCATCTAGTGTTTTTTTCTTCCTCCGCTGAACTCAAGACTGACGCAATGCTGACTCGAGACAATGGCGATAAAAAACTACCAGTGTAACAATCAACAACACAGGAAGATAATTGCCGTAATACTGTCTTCATAACGGCCCAACATCAGCGCCATCTATTAAATCAGTCACGCAACAATAAAGGTGAATTAGAAAACGGAGAACCAATTACAAGAACAGTAGAAATAGTTTTGTTGCCCTTGACCAGTCACCTTGATACGTAAACACAAAATGAATAATTGAGTGCCATAGTTACGGTTAAGGGAAGTGAAAGCTGGATTATCGTACGCTGGCAACCTCGATATAGGAATCTTTTATCACTGCCATTAACAAATGCAAGCACCAATGGCGAACACTGCATGCTTTATATACAGTCAATTTTAAGTCAAAAGTAACAAGTACAATTTCAAGCCAGCGTTTATCAGCAATAGAGATACGAGTAAATAAGTATTTGTAAGTAATAATAATACTATCTATAAACCGTACCGTATGCATAGTTTGAGGCGCTGTGCTGGTGGGTTGCCCGGAGTACGATAATACAACACGCCCCTCCCCACCACCATGACCGTGAATCTCTATAGACAGCATACATATCTGCCCACCAAACCCCTCCTGGCCTTCACAGCCTGCCCATGTCCTAGTGACGTTATGAGCACACCACACTCCTCCTACACAGTTCACAGTATTGAATCACCTCTAATGACACTTCTCGCCTCTAGTTACCTGAAGATACGTAGTTAGTAGTGAGCGTCCTATAATGAACTCCTGCGACAGTACAGAAATAGAAAGCATATAATTACACCTTCGATACCTTCTGCTAATTACTTTTTCCCCACTTGGAGATTATTATATGAAGATTACTTTCTATATCTATTGAAGAGATTCTGCAACTGTACACAAATAAGAAAAAGAAAAGCAGATGAGTATTGATACCTTCAAATACTTCTCGCTAATGACCTCTTTTACCTGTAATTACCTGAAGGTCATTATTCCCTAGGGCTATATAGGAAATTCGGCAACCATACATAAATAAAAGCGAATAATGATGCACTGTATCTTCAATCCACTGAAGGTACTGAACATCTGAGTTACGCGCCCTAACCTGAAGGAGTGGCGGCGCGGCGAGTCCTCATCGAGAGAGAGAGAGAGAGAGAGAGAGAGAGAGAGAGAGAGAGAGAGAGAGAGAGAGAGTGTGTGATCAAGTGAGGGCCTTCAGTGCGTCCACCATGACAGAAATGGAGGGCCGCGCCTTTGGAGACACTTGCCAGCACGCCATCAGCAGCGCCTCTAACTCAGGGGGTGTCTTGGGAGGCGCGGTGCATCTCAGCTCTCCTCGCTCGGCGGCAACCACGACCTGGGGCGGGGGGAGGCGGGGAGTGATTGGGAGGAATGGTAAAAGGGAAAAGTGGGCGATAGAAGAATAGAGCAGGAAAAAAACAAAATGCAAAGAAAACATTTAAAAGTGCCAGGAGATGACTTAAAAGTGATATAAAGCAAAATAGACAACCAGAAGAGGAAGAGGGAAGAGAAGGGAGGAAAAAATCAGTCTGTTCTTAAATAAGTGATAAATAGAAATCACAGCAAATGGCAAAGTGAACATAATTTCAACTAAAGCTCAGGTGTAGGTGCGTGTGTCTCACCTGGTGGTCGGTGAGGTCAGCGTGGGGAATGGCCGCCTGGGTGAGCACCTCCCACACAAGCCACGCCCACGAGAACACGGAGCTCTTCATGCTGTGCTCCTCCTCCAGCAACGCCTCGGGGGCCAGCCAGCGCACGGGCACCACCTGCACACATAATACTGCCTTGCGGTATCCACTCGGGCTAAAGCTTATGCCAGGTTCAGATTTACTTATACTTAATGACTGAAGGTGTATTTCAACCGTTAAATAACAAAAACAAACAGATACTGAATGAAAAAAAGATATTTAGTGGACTTCAATGAGAGAGAGAGAGAGAGAGAGAGAGAGAGAGAGAGAGAGAGAGAGAGAGAGAGAGAGAGAGATGGTGCCATCGGGTGTTTTGCCGCCAGGGAGAGGCTGACAGGGAACAGTGAAGAGGCGCCACCTGTTCAGTATTCCTCCCTGCCTCACTCCTCGCTGACTGCGGGATCAAGGCTGCGGCGGAGGCTGCGGAGACAGTCAGCCTCTTCCAGTCTGCCCTTTTATCTTTGCAGCCACAAACTGTGTTTGCTGCTGCACGGCGGCACGGTAACACGTTGGCACGGCGGCAGGGCGGCACGGCGGCACGGTTCAATGCTTCCCTTGCTCGCTGGGTCCGCCGCAACTGTTGCTTGGCATGCCACCAGCGACACTGCAGGAGGGCCATCTCTTTCTCCTCGCGTCCATCTCTTGTGTTTTTAGCAGATCAGCGTCATTCTTTTGCTTCTTTTGCTGAGGACACGCACGTACTTCAACACGCAGTTTTCGCTTTACTCGTTTGATTGAAGGAATTTCAACTGTGCGAACATTCCTTTCAGTTGTATGGCAAAGTCGAGCAAGAATGTCGAGAACATGTACAGCACTATTTCTTTTCTCTTTGCAAGTCAAGCTGGGAGATCCTCCCTGATTGATGAGATTTTGGTCGTTCCTTGCAATGGTGACCACTAAGACCAATTTCATAAGTTAGGGCACGTCTGGCATTCACCACCCTCAGCTACTCGCCACTACTGTCCGGCGCCGCACTCACGAGTCTGACTTTTATGATGCGCTCATCTCACGTAACTACACCACAAAAAATGACATATGAATCACACTTATCTTAATTCCACTTATGTGTCGCTTTTTTCCCTAACAAACTTCACCAAAGATACAAACATACTAAATGCATGCAAAACAATAAATCTTTTTGTAAATTAAGAGGGGACCTGATAAAAATATTTAAGTGGTATAAAGGTTATAATAAAGAAGACATGAACGAAGTTCTTAGTATCAGTAGCTGGGACAGAATCAGAAATAATTGGTTTAAACTTGAAAAATTCAGGTTTTGGAGAGAAATGGGAAGAAACTGGTTTTCAAACAGAGTGGTTGATGAGAGAAACGGATTGAGTGGTCATGCTGTTGGCGCTGAGTCAGTAATGAGCTTTAAAAGAGGGTTAGATAAATCTACGGATGGGAATGATAGTTGGAATCAGGTAGCTTTGTTCATACAGACGACTGCCACGTGTAGGCCTAGCGGCCTCTTGCAACTTCCCTCTTTTCTTATGTTCTAATTTTCTAGGAATTCTTTCTTCTTTTTCTTTCCCCGAACATCTCTACATGGGATCAATGTTTTGACACCACACCTAAGCCCGGAACTGCTCGTGTGCATCCTCCTCACGCCCACCTTCACGCGGCCCATCCACCTCTCAACTAAACACAGGAAGCTGAACCCAAACACTGCACACATCCCGAGACACTCCTGGACACATGCGACCAAGGAAACTAGTCTTGTTGCTTCCTTCCCCCGCCTCTCACTCACCTGGTTCCTGTAGGTGTGGTACTCAGAGGAATAGGCGTCCCTGGTGAGTGCCGGGGCCGCTAGCTTCACTTGCAGGCTGGAGGTGACGAGGCAGTTTCTAGCAGCCACGTCCCTGTGAATGTGCCGCCGCCCACTCAGGAACTCCAGCCCCTCAGCGGTCTGGCGAGGCGGGAATATACCAGGAGGCTTAGTGTGGCTATCAAAAAATGAATACACTTGTCATTCTACTCGTGTTACAAATCTAGTCACGTCTCCCTTTACTTTTTACAGACCTGGTTAATGGTCGAGTGCGCTCACTCCCAAAGTCTTTAGTGTTTTCCCTCAAGTCTGAGTTCCCTTGTCTATTTCCTCCTTACAAAATCTGACAAGTGACGGATTGTTATTAAGAGTCGTGTTCGATAAGGTTTCAGCGGTTGTTGGCGATTACCTCAAACAGATTCTCCAGTAGTGTTTTCAAGACTTTCCGCAATTGTAGTGGTTTCAAAAAGGAATCTACATCACCAACACCTACGAGACTAACAATCTGTGTGCGGCCTTTGAAAGATATGATGAGAGAGCAAAACAAGAACACGGATCTACACCACAAGACTTGAAATAATGAAAAACGCTAAGCAGAATGTAACGAGTGGATATTAATGGAGTGTACCTGCGTGTGTGTGTGTGTGTGTGTGTGTGTGTGTGTGTGTGTGTGTTTCGCAGCGACACCCACCTGCAAGGCGAGGCTGAGGGCGTGGGGTAGGGCAAGGGGCGGGGGTCGGAGGCTCCCTACAGGCCGCGGTGACTCCTTCCGCGTAGCTAACAGGAACTGCTTCAGGTCACCCTGAGGGAAGTGTCACGAGTGGAGAGGCCTGTTAGTCTCTCTGCTACTGCTACTACTAGGCCTATTACTACTACTACTACTACTACTACTACTACTACTACTATTACTATTAAGATAACAACAACAGTAACAATAGCAGCAACCACTACTTCGACCACAATTACTACTAAAACTACTACTACCACTACTACTACTACTACTACTACTACTACTACTACTACTACTACTCACCCAGTCCGTGTATTGGGTGAGGAGGAGGTGAGGGGTGTGGGCGGTGCAGAAGGCAATGGTGGAGACGAGGCTGGGATGCGGAGGGCCCCCGAACATGGCAGCCTCCCGACACACCTCCGCCAGCTGGCTCTCGTCCCTCGTGCTGATCACCTGATGGACGAAAAAGAATCACCTGAACGGAGGAAAAATCATACGAAGAAAGGAAAAAAATGCATCTCCAGAGGGGGAAAACTACGTGTAGGAGGGACTGAATTAGGCGCAAGAGGGGAAAACGAGGTGGGAGAGGGGAAAAAAAGCAAGAACAGGAGAAGGGAAACTATACATGGGTGAGAGAAAAAATATGGAGGGAGGAAACTAGGAACAGGTGAGGGGAAGTGGGTGACAGGAGGGAGGGGAAATTTAGGGAGGGAATTAGATGCTTTGAGGAGGAGGAGGAGGAGGAGGAGGAGGAGGAAGAAGGAAGGAAGGGGAAAAATTAAGGAGGAGGAACGCAAGAAAACACAAAGGAAGAACAAATAATAAGTCTTGGCAGGGATACTTGTCAGAACAGTAAGAGAGAAACGATAGCACAGAAGAAGAGGAAGAAGAGGAGGAGGAGGAAGAGGGGGAGGAGCAGCAGGAAGAAGAGGAGTAAGAGAAAGAAGAATATGTTGTCTGTACTGCTTGCTAAGAGAGAGAGAGAGAGAGAGAGAGAGAGAGAGAGAGAATGAAGGGTAACGACAATGCCTCACCTTCACCATCACGAGGCTGTCAGGGTCAGGTGGCGCCTCCTCCCCTTGAGTCTCGTCCTTAGGGTTCCTCAGGCGCGCCAACTGCACCTCCCCAAACTCCCCGTGACCTGCAACAGAAAATGGGGCTCTTATCAACACCATTCCCACCACAACACCATGACACAACCACAGGGATAGGTTACTTTTGGTCACGTTTGTCATGGGTGGTGTAGAGTAGCCAACACCGCAACACCACCACACTACCACATCACCACACCACCACAACACCACCAAGGAATGATGTCAAGGAGAGGAAGAGACATGACGGAGCTTGGTAAAGAAAGAAGAGGAAAGAACACGAAAATGAATAAGTGAAAGGAGAGGAAAGGAAAAGAGATTGAAACAAGGAAAGACATCAAGGAAAGAAGAAGAAAGGACAATAGATTTAACAAGAAAAGATATTAAGGAAAAAGAAAAGGGGAAAAGGGTAAGATGTTTTAGCAAAGGATTATATCAAGAAAAGCATAAGAAAAGAGACAAGAGAAGGTCTTAGCAAGGGAATAAATCAGGGGAAGCAGAGAAAAGATAAGGACAAGAGAAGGTTTAGCAAGGGAAGCTGAGGAAAGAAAAAAAGGGTAAGATGTTTTAGCAAAGGAATATATCAAGGAAAGTAGAGAAAAGAGACAAGAGAAGGTTTACTAAGGAAATATGTCAAAAGAAACGGAAAGAGACAGGAGAAGGTTTACTAAGGGAACATATCAAGGGAAGCAGAGGAAAGAGACAAGAGAAAGTTTATCAAGGTAAGACATAAGAAGAGGAAAGGACGAGGGACATTTAGCATCAGGGGTAAACAAGCAACGCAACACACTACCTAGAGTTAAGAGGACCTGCAGGTTTTCCCGCTGGATGGTTGGCTTGTCCTGGGTGGGGGTGTGACCAGATGGTGCCGCATCAGGCCTCATGTACAGGTGATCGCTGAGGCCCGTGGGGAGGCCGCTCTGGGGTGACGGGGAGGAGTTGGGTTGCAGGGGCGAGGAGTGTCGGGTGGAGGCAGACGATCCCCCAAGTGTCTTAGTGGAGGCTTGCGAGAGTCCCAGGTGGGTGGAGGTGGCCAGGGTGTGAGTGGACACTTGGGACAGCTGTACGTGGCAAGGGGGGTCCAGCCTCCCTACTCTGGTGGCGGCCTGTGCCCCCACCACGCCGCCTGGAGGAGCAGCGTACATCAGCCTCTCCGCCTCCTCCGGCCGCTGGGCTGCCTCACTCACTCCACCACCTCCTGACGCAACAACGTGTTACTCCTAGCTACCTACCGACCCTATGTGTGTGTGTGTGTGTGTGTGTGTGTGTGTGTGTGTGTGTGTGCAGTGTGGCACTCTCCCCTGATTTGTTATGCATCATATGTGAGTGTAGCGTGTTGTTGATGTGCTACTCAATAATGTATGTTTTGGTATGCATCATGATAAAGACTAGATAAAGAAGATAACAAGGGAACTACGCCAATAACAACAACAACAACAACAGAACAACAATAGCAACAGCAACAAGTACTCACACTCCCATACACCAAAGAACCCAAACACCAAACCACATCTCCTCCTTTCCCCTTCCTTCCAAACCCTGACACTCTCCCTATCACCCTGACCTGACCTTTGGCCCCTTGACCCTCAGCCGTGACCTCGGAGTGTCCCGTGGCCTGCCTCTCAGCACAACACAAGCGAGGCAGCCCGAGCGGTCCACAGGTGTCACGAAAGTCAAACAAACACAGAGCAAAAAAGTAGAGATAATTGGTTTGCGACACGAAAATATGAATAAATAATAGACATACAAAAGAAAGACAAAGTACATAAAGGTTACATATAGATTAAAAAAAAAAGCTGGAATGGCACTAAACATTGATGAGTACAAGCACACAAAACACTACAATACACAACTCATGCACAGAGATAAGGTAGGTTTCATAATCACTCAGCTGAAAGTACAAATGATAACAGCACAATAGAGAAAGCCACTAATTACTAACAGGTGAC
>NC_059278.1:16199488-16221988 GCF_017591435.1 Portunus trituberculatus | reverse complement strand
GAGAGAGAGAGAGAGAGAGAGAGAGAGAGAGAGAGAGAGAGAGAGAGAGAGAGAGAGAGAGAGAGAGAGAGAGAGAGAGAGAGAGAGAGAGAGAGAGAGAGAGAGAGAGAGAGAGAACACCAACCAATCAACAGACAATCAAACAAATAAAGACACACACACACACACACACACACACACACACACACACACACACACACACACACAAAAAAAAAACGAGAAGAGGAAAGAAAAATATCCAGGAAAAATGAAAAAAAAGAAAAGAAACACGAAACAGGAAAGAAAAGAGTCACACGAAACGAAGAGAATACGAAAAAAAAGAAACAGAAAAGAGAAAGAAAAACCAAAAAGAAAAATAGAAAAAAAAAATGAAACTGAGCACATTCCTTCTCTCACAGCTCATCCCAGGAACCCATCACCACCACCACCACCACCACCACAAAAAATAACAAAAAATAAACAAGAAAAACCTCGTAAATGACAGTGCTGGAAATAAATATAAATCTGTGAGGGAAGCATTCATAGCCAAATGTGCTGAAAGGAACAGCTGCCTTGAAATGTTCCCAATAATCTCAGACGGAGTGGAAAGATTAACATTTACAACTAACACAACCATGTCATCCACCCCTCCACTTCGTGCCTCCCTTCACGTGGCCGGGATGAGGGCGCGAGGGGAAACGGAGGAGGCGGTGGTGACGTCCAACGGTATATGAGATAGGGGTACAGATGACAGAGGGGGTAGGATGAGGTCCAACGGTACAGGAGACAGAGGTACAGATGGCAGGGAGGGAAGGGTGAGGTGCAACGGTACATGAGACACTGGTACAGATGACAGGGAGGGAAGAGTGAGGTGCAACGGTACAGGAGACAGGGGTACAGATGGCAGGGAGGGAAGGGTGAGGTGCAACGGTACATGAGACAGGGGTACAGATGACAGGGAGGGAAGGGTGAAGCGCAACGGTACATGAGACAATGGTACAGATGACAGGGAGGGAAGGGTGAGGTGCAACGATACACGAGACAAGGGTACAGATGACAGGGAAGGAAGGAAGAGGGCAGGGGTGAGGTACAACGGTACACAGGAGACAGGGGTACAAATGGCAGGGAGGACACGAGGAGCAGGGGAAGGCAGGGGTGAGGGACAACAGTACACGGGACAGGGGTACAAATGGCAGGGAGGACGCAAAGGACAGAGGAAAGCAGAAGTAATGGACAACGGTGCGCGGGACTGAGGTACACATAGCAGGGGTAGTGCAGGGAGTGTGGAAGGCAGGGGTGAGGGACAATGGTACATGGAACAGGGGTACAAAGAGCACTGGAGAATACAGGGACAGTAGATGGCAGGGGTGATAGACAACGGTACACGGCTAAAGGGTACAGAAAGCAGGGGTGAGTGGCAGGGGTGAGGAACAACGGTACACGGCTAAAGGGTACAGAAAGCAGGGCTGAGTGGCAGGGGTGAGGAACAACGGTACACGGATGAGGAACAGCAGTAAAAAGAACACGGTGGTACTTGAATAGTGAGTGGTACGAGGAACAGAGTACGGGTGATGGCGGTACTAGGGGTAGAGGTGCAATAAGAGGTACACAGAAGTGGTACGTTGAAGAAAGGGCCATATTACAGCCATCAGTAAAAGGGAACAGTGGTACAAGACACAACGGTACCAGAACCAGAGATGAAAGGAGTAGAAGAAAGAGCGATGAAGGAAAAACGGTACAAGAACAACGGTACAAGACCATCAGTACAAGAAAAACGGTACAGGAAAATAGGTACAGGAAACACGGTACAAGAAAAACGGTATAAGAACAACGGTACAAGACCATCAGTACAAGAAAAACGGTACAGGAAAATAGGCACAGGAAACACGGTACAAGAAAAACGGTACAAGAACAACGGTACATGAACAGCAACACAGGAACAATGATACTAAAAACAACAGTACCCACAAGACAACATTGCAAGAAAAAACACTAAAGAACGGTACAGAACAACGGTACAGAACAACGGTACATGAGGAAGGGTAACTAAGGGCAATACCTACAGGCAAGGGTGAGGGTAGCAGCGTAGGAGGAGGAGTAAGGGCGGTCCTTGAGTCGTCCCTTGCATGTATACACGCCCTCATCTCCGACACTCGCCGCCTGCACAACCAGACTCCCGTTCCTCAGCAGCACGTGCCTGAAGGAGACGCAGAAGGTGATGTGGGAGTAAAATATGCTAGAAGAACAGAGGAGATTCAGTACCAGGACGCGTTTCCATATTCATTGTGGTTAATATTTGGTGATTTTATACAGCTTGAGAAACTTACATTGGGATTAGAATAGTAAAGACTGGCCATTAATCTTTTGACCTCCATAGACGCTTCCTAATGTAAATGAAAGCGTCTAGTCACACACAAACAATCAAGGTAAAAATGCCTCTCAGTGCTGAAGGGGTTAAAAAGGGTGGTAATGTTGCAAAGAAAGTGAAAGGATGTTGAGTAAAAAACAAAATGTATATCGTATAAATGAAAAAAAGATGTAACGAAAGTAAATGAAGGTTGAAATTATTAAAAAAAGGTAAAATAAAAGAGAGAATATCGTAATGGTGAGAAATGAGGTGAGCGTCATTAAGAAACTGAAAAAAGTGAGGGGAAAAAAGTTAAAAGACATTGAAATTACAAGAAAAGAAAAAAAAAAGTATCATTAAGAAATTTATTATGAATGTTAAAAAAATACTTGCATATACGTCATGGAGAGAAAAGAAGTCAATATATCTAAAATGACTAATAAAGATAAAAAAAAAAAAATAAGAAAGCAAGAAATAAATGAAAGCTAAAGAAAATGAGAAGAGAAACGAAAATCTAAAAAAAAAAATTACAAAAGGAAGCGAAGAGACGATACGAAGAAAACCAAAGAGAAAAAAAGAGATAGAATAGAGTAAAAGAGAACCTGATAAAAAATATGAAAAGATACAAGAAGTAGGAAAAACACGAATAAAAGGAACTAAAGAAGATACGAGGAAAACCAAAGAGAGAAAAAAAAAGAGAAAATCAGAAAATGTAAAGAAAATCGTGATAACTGTTAACGCAAAGGAAAGGCCAAAAATGGTAACAAAGGAGAGAAAAAGAACACGTAAAAGGAAGGAGAAAAAAATGGATAATGAAAGAGAGAGAGAGAAGAAACGAGAAGGAACGAGACTTAAAAAACAGCAAATGAGGTGGACACTGCAAAAACGAAGTAAAAAAATGTGAAAATAAGAGACAATGTAAAGAATAAATGAGAAAAATGAAGAGAGAGAGAGAGAGAGAGAGAGAGAGAGAGAGAGAGAGAGAGAGAGAGAGAGAGAGAGAGAGAGATATTCCTCTTACATGCTACTGAACTCAAATTACACGTGAAAAAGAAGAAGAAGAAGAAGACAGAAGAAGAAGAAGAAAAAAAAAACAACAACAACAACAACAACAACAACAACAACAACAACAACAACATACAAACAGAAAAAAAAAGAAAATCAAGCAAAAAATATCAAATGATTTCAAAAAGATGCTTGAAAAAAATAGAAGGAAAAGGAAGAGGAGGAGGAGGAGGAGGAGGAGGAGGAGGAGGAGGAGGAGGAGGAGGAGGACGAGGAGGAGGAGGAGGAGAAAAACGAAGGCAAGGAAAAAGAGAAAATGACATTGGCGAAGAAAACGATAATGGCAAGCAAGTAAAAAAGTCAATTTAGAGATAGGACCAGGAAGAGGAAGAGAAGGAGGAAGAGGAGGAGAAAGAGAAGGAGGAGGAGGAGGAGGAGGAGGAGGAGGAGAAGGGAAGGTAGTATAAAGGAGGGAAAAAACACAACGAAAAGTGAAGAAAAAATACACAAGGAAAAACAGCAACCACCACCACCACCACTAGCACCACAACAACAACAAAAACAACAACAACAACCACAGCAACAACAACAACAACAACAACAACAACATCATTCAAATACAAGACAAAAAATCACAAAAGAAGCTGAAAATAAAGAGAGAGAGAGAGAGAGAGAGAGAGAGAGAGAGAGAGAGAGAGAGAGAGAGAGAGAGAGAGAGAGAGAGAGAGAATCGTGGGGAAGAGAAAGGAAAAGACAGTGAAATGGACGAGGGGACAGAATCTTTTATACAGTGAGGTTAAAGATATGAATTAAATGGTCTAATAGAGGAGGGATAATAGTCACCATTAAGGGGAGGCATGGGAGGAGAGGGTCATTAGTGGCCAGTGCAGGTGTGTTTATCATCAAGGTGTGAAGGTTTACATAATTATTCCCAGGGAGTAATTATGAGTAGGAGAGGAGGGAGAGAAGAGAGGGAAGAGGAGGAAGGATGGAGAAGGGACCAGAGAGAGAGAGAGAGAGAGAGAGAGAGAGAGAGAAATGGAAAGGCAGACAGATAGATATACAGATACCTAGACAGACAGAAAGACAGACACAGAAAATGAGGGACGGAGCGACAGAAAGAGAAAGAAGCAGAGACAAAGAGACAAACAGACAGTCAGATATACAGCTATACATTTCCAAGAACCTCACAGACAGACAGACAGACAGACAGACAGACAGACACAAGAAGAACAGATACTACGAAAACATACATCTAACACTCTACTGAAACAAAGAACAAAAGAAAATATCAAAAGAGAAAAGACAGTAGCAGTAGTCGTAGTAGTAGTAGTAGTAGTAGTAGTAGTAGTAGTAGTAGTAGTAGTAGTAGTAGTAAAAATAATACCAATATGAAAATAAAGAAAGAAGATAGCAAAAAGTAGTAGTAGTAGTCATAGTAGCAGTAGTAGTAGTAGTAGTAGTAGCATCAATGAAACTAATATCAAGTAAAGGTAACACCACCACCATTCATTTGAGCAGAGCCTTTCCTACACAAACAATGAATAGAGGCAACAGCGGCGCAGGTAAATCCGGGAAGCGATGAGTGACGGGGAAGGACAAGCCAGAACACACCTGCTGTCCAATCCCTGCCCGCCACTCACTCACCGCTACCTGTGTGCACTCCCATCCACTCCCATCAGCTCCGCCATTGATTCCACTTCCAATCACCACACACACACACACACACACACACACACACACACACACACACACACAAACACACACACAGGGTTTTATCTCTCCTATTTTCTATTTTTTCTTTCTCTTTCCTTCAGGCTCTCTCTCTCTCTCTCTCTCTCTCTCTCTCTCTCTCTCTCTCTCACCTGGAGCTGTTAGTAAGAGGCCCGGCGCCGTTCAGGTACCAGGTAAGGTTGGTGTTGCCTCGGTAGCGGCAGTGCAGCATAGCGCGCAGCCCCGCACCCACCACCAGGGACGCCGGGGCCACCTCGATCTCTGGCACCTTGCTGTCTGGAAGGGGAAGATGGAGTGGGTTATTGGTGGTGGTGGTGGTGGTGGTGGTGGTGGTGGTGGTGGTGGTGGTGGTGGTGGTGGTGGTGGTGGTGGTAAAAAGGTGTGTTAAACTATTGCCTCGTGATATTGATGTATATTAAGAATTACCTACTACTACTACTACTACTACTACTACTACTACTACTACTACTACTACTACTACTACTTCTGCTATTACTACTACTACCATTACTACTACTACCACTATCACTACTTCTATTACCACCACTACTCACCACTACTACTACTACTACCACTACCACTGCTGCTACTGCCACCACCACCACCACCACTGCCACCACCACCACCACCACCACCACCACCACCACCACTCACCACCACCACCACCACCACCACCACTACTACTACTACTACTACTACTACTACTACTACTACTACTACTACTACTACTATTACTACTACCACTACCACTACCACTACCACTACAACAATATTAACAAAAAATAACATCCATAACTTTAAATTAGACTTATAAACTCCTCTTCCAATAACAACAACAACAACAACAACAACAACAACAACAATTACTACTACTACTACTACTACTACTACTACTACTACTACTACTATTACTACAACACTGACATCGGAACCTACCTTTGAGGGCGAGGGTGAGAGGTGTGTGAGTGGTGGTGACGGTGAGAGGGGCAGCGGAGGGGAGAGGAACACCTGGTGGCTTATAGACGGAGGCCCTGCAGGTGTACACGCCGTTGTGAGTCGCCGCGTCGTAATTGGAGATAGAGAGACGCTTCCTGGAGACACTGATTCCCTTCACTCCGTCTGCCTCTTCTCCATTCCTGACGAAGGCGACGAAGGAGGTGAAACAGAGAAAATAAAGAGGAAAATGAGTTATGGATGAGAGAGAGAGAGAGAGAGAGAGAGAGAGAGAGAGAGAGAGAGAGAGAGGGAGTGAGTTGATTAAAACGTACACCAGCTCTCACTTTCTCTCTCTCTCTCTCTCTCTCTCTCTCTCTCTCTCTCTCTCTCTCGTGTGTCATTTGTATTTAAAGTTGATCAGGTAGCCAGTGGACAGTACATGTATTCCTCCTCCTCCTCCTCCTCCTCCTCCTCCTCCTCCTAACTCGTCTCTCTGCCCTATTTCACTTACCAAACAACCTTGCAAATGCTTAATAATTTGTTGGTGTTGAACTTCCTTTGTATTCCTTTGTATTCCTCCTCCTCCTCCTCCTTCTCTTCATTTTCCTACTCTATGACCTCTTATTCCTCCTCTCCCGTTTCCTTTAACTTCTCTTTCTCCACTATTTCCTCCTCCTCCTTCCCCTCCTCCTCCTCCTCCTCCTTCTCCTCCTCCTCCTCTTCCTCCTCCTCCTCCTCGTCCTCCTCCTTCTCCTATAAAGTGTAGAAGTTACATGACTTAAGAATCAAAGTTTGCCAATGTGTGTGTGTGTGTGTGTATAGTAAGAGAGAGAGAGAGAGAGAGAGAGAGAGAGAGAGAGAGAGAGAGAGAGTCGCACAAACCATCCTCCAACAGAACATCTTGCCTGAGTTTCACAATGGACCGTGTGTATGTGTGTGTGTGTGTGTGTGTGTGTGTGTGTGTGTGTGTGTGTGCTCAAGGGTGCTGAGGGGGATGTACGACTCGTCTGCAGAATACATTTGTAGCTTGAGACAATACACGCTTGCACACGTGATGGTAATGGCGCCTGAAGTAGTAGTGGTGGTGGTGGTGGTGGTAGTAGTGGTGGTGGTGGAGGGAGAATGGTTCTAAGCTAAGATCCATATTGAGGAAACCCTTTATTCTCTCACCTCGATTGTTTTCAAAGGCCACAGAAATGATGAGGTGGGTATACAAAAGTGTTTCTCCTGTTTATAGTGTAGGAGTGCTGTTAATCTGTCACTAGAACCATTCAAACACTCTAAGAAAACAGTGTGACTTCAGCTTTTAACCTCTTCAGTAGTGAGAAGCATTATTACCATGAGTTTTGTGTGTAATTAGACGATTTCATTTGCACCAGGGAGGGTCTATAGAGGTCAGAAGATCAATGGCCAGTCTTCACTGTACTAATCCCTCACATAAGTTTCTGAAGCTGTATAAAATCACCAAATAGTAAGCAGAATGACGAGGAAATCGAGTCTTGGTACAGAAGAGGTTAAAAAGTAATAGAAGTGTTTCATAATTCTTAAGTGATTTATAAATGAGTCCTGAATAAAATACATTCATACAAGTAATCTTTTAGTGTTAATTATGACTGACTTTTTCATGTGTCGTAAAGCTGAGATTATTTCGAAGCAATCTATGAGTAATGAGATTTAAAAGTGTGCAGCTGTAGAGAAGAAAATAAAAAGCTTGCCGGCCAAATGTAAGGGAAGGAATGAAAATGGTGATAATTCCAGAAACTCATCCAGAAACTAGGTAAGAAAAAAACGAAGGACGAAAGAAAGAAAGAGAGAAAGAAAGAAGGAAAAAAGAAAGTGAGACAAAAAGGAAGGAAGAAAGGAAAAAGAAAGGAAGAAAAAAAAAAGAAAGATAAGGAAGGAAAGAATAAAAAATAAAAGAAAGAAGTAAAAGGGAGGAAAGAAAGATAGAAAGAATAGATGGAAGGAAGGAAGTAAGAAAAATCAAACAAAAGGATAAAAAAAAGGAAGAAACGAAAAAAAAGATAGCAAGAACTGAAGAAAGAAAAAGGAAAAAGGAACGAAAAGAAAGAGAAAAGAAAGAAAATAAAAAACAAAGAAAAGGAGAAAAAATAGAAACCAAAACAAAGAAAACAACCATAAAAAACACAAAGCAAACACAAAATATTGGAAAGAAACAAAAGAACAAACCAAATAAAAAATCCTAAAAAAAGAAAGAAAACACTAGAAAACACACAAAAAAGAAAGAAAACAGAAAATACACAAAAAAGAAAGAAAACATTAGAAAACACACAAAAAGAAAGAAAACACTAGAAAACACAAAAAAAAGAAAGAAAACACTAGAAAACACACAAAAGAACGAAAACACTAGAAAACACACAAAATAGAAAGAAAACATTAGAAAACACGCAAAAAAGAAACAAAACACTAGAAAACACACAAAAAAGAAAGAAAACATTTGAAAACCCACAAAATAGAAAGAAAACACTAGAAAACACAAAATATGAAGAAAACATTAGAAAACCCACAAAAACATTAGAAAACATACAAAAAGAAAGAAAACATTAGAAAACAAAACAAAAAAAACATTACACAACACAAAAAAAGAAAGAAAACATTGGAAAACACACAAAATAGAAAGAAAACATTAGAAAACCCTAAAAAAAAGAAGGAACCAAATTAAGAAAAGAAAAAATATTAGAAACCAAAAAAATAAAGAAAACATTAAAAACTTTAAAATAGAAACCAAATTCAGAAAACTTTCCAATAAGAAAAGAAAACATTAGAAAACCCTAAAAAGAAAGAAAAAAAAAAAGAAAACAATAGAAAACCCAAAGAGAAATATTAAGCAAAGTAAACAAAGAGACAAGACAAAGAAAAAAATAAAGAAAGAAAACCATCATAACACACACACACACACACACACACACACACACACACACACACACACACACACACACACACACACACACACACACACATAAAGCAAAGTGACAAGGCAAAGTACTGGAAAGGGGAGCGTCACTCTTAATCACACAAGGTAGGAGGTAGGTAGGTAAACGGGTGGCGGGAGGAAGGCAGCTCTCTCACCTGTGCCAGACGTAGTAAAGGTCCGGCCCGCCTTCTACCCTGCACCTTAACTTGACCGAGGAGCCGCTGCGGAGTGCCCCCTTCTCCTTCGGGTCGGCCAGCACCACCCTTGACTCCTCCCCAACCCCTGCAACGATAAGGATGATGCTGTGTGTGTGTGTGTGTGTGTGTGTGTGACTCTCTCTCTCTCTCTCTCTCTCTCTCTCTCTCTCTCGGTCTGCCTGTCTATCTGTTTCTCTGTCTGCCTGTCTATCTGTTTCTCTGTCTGCCTCTCTCTCTCTCTCTCTCTCTCTCTCTCTCTCTCTCTCTCTCTCTCTCTCTCTCTCTCTCTCTCTCTCTCTCTCTCTCTCTCTCTCTCTCTGGTTTGCCTGTCTATCTGTTTCTCTGTCTGCCTGACTATCTGTTTCTCTGTCTGCCTCTCTCTCTCTCTCTCTCTCTCTCTCTCTCTCTCCACGCAGCATCCGGGATACACTAAACATATCGATCGTCGCGTAGAGAGAGAGAGAGAGAGAGAGAGAGAGAGAGAGAGAGAGACCAACTTTCATATCATCATTCTCAGTACACGCTACACATTTTCCATTTTTTTTTTTTTTATTCACAAACAAAGTCAAAAGCAGTCAATGAACTCTTGATGCAAATAGAAAGAAAAAAAAAAAGAACTACGTATTCACCTTTTTATATATTCACTTACGAAAAAGGAAATGAAAAAAAGTATACAATATCAAATGAAGGAATGAATAACGGAATTAATCTCACTCGTACCTCGTTCTGCAAAAGGAGATTAATATTACACACGCACAAGCACGCACACACGCACGCACGTTTATGTAAGCTCGCCTCAAAAGCCAGATGTGTGTTTTGTGTGTGAGCGTCGTTTTTTTAAGAAGTTTCCCCTTGAATACTGTTGCGGCAAAATTCGTTTTCTTTGACGCCCGTGTTCTTTGATGAGATTTGTAAAGGATTATGACGTCATCTGACTGTGCCTTGTTGACTGTTCTCTTAGGCGGCGCAACAGGTTAGTGACACGCAGGTAACCACTCTCTCTCTCTCTCTCTCTCTCTCTCTCTCTCTCACACAGCACGGTGAGAGTGGCGGGCAGCGAGGTGAGGGCGAAGCCAGAGGTGGTGTTGTGGGCAATACAGGTGTACTCTCCGGTGTCCTCAGGTGTGGCGCGGCTAATTACCAGGTCAGCTGTTCCCCTGGCGCCCCCTGCAATTGTGGAGGTGGAGGAGGAGGAGGAGGAGGAGGAGGAGGAGGAGGAGGAGGAGGGAGGAGGAGGAGAAGTAAGAGGAAGGTAAACAGAATTGGTATGATTGGCAAGTTGAAGAGAATTGATGTTTGAACAGAGAGAGAGAGAGAGAGAGAGAGAGAGAGAGAGAGAGAGAGAGAGAGAGAGAGAGAGAGAGAGAGAGATTATACATACATTAGGAAAGAAAAGACTAAGAAAATCATGTCAACCTCTTCAGTACTGGGACACATTTTTACCCTGAGATTTGTGTACGATTAGACCATTTTATTGACATTAGGAAGGGTCTATGGCGGTCAGAAGATTAATGGCCACAGTCTTCACTATCTTAATCCCCCACATGAGTTTGTGAAGGTGTGTAAAATCACCAAATAGTAAGCAGAATGAATATGAGAACACGTCATGTTACTGAAGGGGTTGATAGTGCATCACCAACACTACTAGTACAGATCAAACTAAATAGGCCTACTAACACTTTAACTATCTATCTACTCAATTAACCAGAAAACACACTAAACACACTCAGTCTACACAACAAGGCTACACTCGCACATACTCAAACACCCTTCAAACAGATTCCAACCCTATATATTCACACTTTCCCTCATCATTTCCTCCCTTGTCCTCAGTTTTCCACAACCTCACAATTCCTGGTACCATTTCCACCCTCATTCAATCTTCATAACTCCCCTCACTCTCCCCTCACTCTCCTCTCACACGCCCCTCACACGCCCTCTTATCTCCAGCACACCTTTATCTACACCTCCTTACTTCCCCTCACATTTCAACGCGCACCTCCTCGCACAATCTCCTCCTCCTCCTCCTCCTCCTCTTCTTCATTCCTATTTCAGAGCCACAATAGCAACATTACCCTGGCCTTCGTAACCCTTGCTTCCATTCATCTCGACCCCAAGCTTCCCTGCCGCCCCGCCTGGTTCCTCCCGGCGCCACACAGCCATTGGTTATGTATTACCTCCTCCACTCATTTGGTGCTCTAATTTGTGCCTTGTCCGTCTCGCGTCTCTCTTGAGGACTTCCTGTTTAGTGCTGAGTTACACGTCCGCCACTTTGTTGATGTTTGTACAGCCGCGTGACACTCCAGCAAGTCATATTTACTTGTATTTGTTGATTCCAAAATCTGTATTTGTCTTTCCTTGGTGTAATGTCTGATACATAACCCATGAGTCACCTGAAGCTTCACCTGCCTCACCTGCCTCACCTGCCTCGTCTCACCTGGACTAACGGGTTATATTGATCTATCCACTCGCACGTGTTTACCTGGCAAACCTTCATTAACCTCTCGGAAAGCAGGTGTCGGCTTACCTCTCACGCGGCGCCTGGAGGAGTAGGTGATGGGGCGGCCGTCCAGGTTCCAGGTGAGGGTGATGCTGGCGGCGTCGGACACAGCGCAGCGTAACACCCTCTCCTCCCCGGCAGCGACCCTCCCAGTAGCAGGCCAAGAGCTGAAGTAGAAGATGTCCCCGCCTGCCGCCCGCACCCCGCCGCCCACCGCCACACACGCCACAGCTGCGGTGACACGAAGCGAGGGGTGAGTTCCAAGTGCCAGCGGTCATAGGAGGGAGGCACAACGAGGGATATACATGCAAGGGTGAGTGGAGAAATAGTAGTGTGGGGTGCAGCAGCTTGCCTCGCTACCCGGTCACTCCCCACGGCGGCGGAGAAGCAAGGGAAGGATGAGAGCGCGACGAAGGGAGGCGAAGGAGACAAGAGGGAAGGTCAGACAATGGCAGGAAATATATGCAGTGGTGAACGTCAGGGAAATGGTAATATACAGGGCAGTGAGTCGCCGTCTGCCACATCTGCAGGAGCGTGAGGGGCAGGGTGAACATGAGCGTGGAGAGAGAGAAAGAGAGAGGGAAGAGAGAGAGATAAACAGAGAGACAGGAAGAACACAATGAAATCAGCAAGCGAGGGACATGAATTGCAGGGTTACGTTGGGCACATGTCATCAAAACCTTCACTCTCGTCTACTACAGCTGCAGGAGACGAGAGGGAGAGATGAACATGAGCCTGGAGAGAGGGAGAGAAACACACACACACACACACACACACACACACACACACACACACACACACACACACACATGAATTACAAAAGATACGCTGTTCAAATGTCATCAAATCCTCCACTCTCTTCTATCACAGCTGCAGGAGACGAGAGGAACTGATAAATATGACCCTGTAGAGAATAAAGACACACACACACACACACACACACACACACACACACACACACACACACACACACACACACACACATGAATTACAAAGGTACACTGCTCACATGTCACCAAAACCATCACTCCGTTTAATATGATTCGGGTTTCCTTCCTTCATTCCTTCATCATCGTCATACAAGTGAGGTGACACAGTACTCTGACTGTAACCCTAAGAGACATCCACTGGTATCCTCGCTTAATTAAAACAACAAACAACAGAGGGCGGTACTCCCACGCTCCCACACACACACACATCACTTTCATTTGACGCAACACAGAAATAAAGAAAGAAACAAACAAACTGAAATAGGGTGAAAATAAAGTAAGGAGGAGGAGGAGGAGGAGGAGGAGGAGGAGAAAGACAAGGAAGAGAAGGAATAGGAGGATGAAAGGAAAGACAGAGATGAGGAAAACGGCGAGAAAGACAAAGAGAAGGAAGAGGAGGGAGAAGGAAGGAGAAAGATAAGAAGGAGGAAGTGAAAAAGGAGAGAGACAATGAGAACGATAAAGACGAGGAAGAGGAGGCTGTGGTGACGATGGGGAAGGAGGAGGAGGAGGAGGAGGAGGAGGATAACGAGGACAAGAAGAAACAATGAGAAAGGAACGGAAGGACAAGGAGGAAGAATGAAAAAAAAGAAGAGGAGGAAGAAGAAATAAAGGAAGAAGAAAAGGAAGAAGAGGAGGAGACGGAGGAGAAAAACAATGAGAAGAAAAAGAAAGAGAAATAAAAAGCAGAAACAAAAGAAAGAAGGAGAAAGAAGAAGAAGAGAAGAAAGAGAGGAAGAAGAAGAAGGAGAACAACGACAAAAAGCAAGAACGAGAAGAAACGCAATGAAAAAGCAACACAAAAAGTGAGAGAAAAAAAAGAAGGAAGGAAGAATAAAGAAGAAGGAAGAAGGAGGAAGAGAAGGAGGGCGCAGCAGTGGTGTAGATGGCACTGAACTTAATACTACCATCACCATCAACCTCTTCAGGAGAACCACGCCCCTTCCTCGCCACCCTGCCATCTTCCCATCTTCATTAATAAACCCGTAAGGAGGAGGCGCTGCTGTAATGCTTAAAGGGTGAACTCTAAGGAGCATGTCACTTTCATACACACACACACACACACACACACACACACACACACAGACACACAGCCGAGTACCCAGCGACAGTATCCACACAATATCCGCTTATATCCTCCCAAGTGACTGGAAATAAGCGCTCTCTTAGTTTCGCTTTAAGGTTTTTCTCTCTCTCCTCAGATTTGCAGCAATAATAACACGTAATCTCTAAAAGCTTCTGGACTGCATGAGAGAGAGAAAAAAAAATCCTTTGTAGTGCCGCGGCGGGAGGGACCAAGAGAGAGAGAGAGAGAGAGAGAGAGAGAGAGAGAGAGAGAGAGAGAGAGAGAGAGAGAGAGAGAGACGCAGGGAGCAAGGGGGAAGAGAAATATGTAAAATGAGAGAAGAGGAACAGTAAAGGCAAAGATAAAGCAGAAGAAAGAAGGAAAGAGGAAGAAAAGAAGAAAAGAAACCACAAAAGAAAGAGAAGAATGAGGAAGGAAGAGGAAGAGGAAGAGGAGAAAAACATGAGAAAGAGAAAGACAGGAGGAAAGAACATGAAACACAAGAGAGAGAGAGAGAGAGAGAGAGAGAGAGAGAGAGAGAGAGAGAGAGAGTCATGACGGGAGATAAAAAGACACAGAGAGGGAGGAATAGAGGGAGGGAGAGAGAGAGAGAGAAAAAAAAAAAAAGTGAGGGGAGAGAGAGGGAGAGGGGAGAGAGAGTGGTAATCTGCGGCCAACATGACAATCTCGTGTGATTCTGTTGATTTTAATGACTATACTCTTCCCCTCGTCCCCTTCCTCCTCCTCCTCTTCCTCCTCCTCCTCCTCCTCCTCACTCTCGCCTAGGGCCCAGAGTCGCGTGTACGTCCCAGCTTAGTCAAACAGCCAGACGTAGCCGAAGTGGGACGCATAATTTCTCACTTAACACTGCCCTGGTCGCGTCCCTTTCTCCCGTCACTCCGATACACTCCCTCTGCCTTCCTCACAGCTCCTCCCACCTCGCCATCTCCCTCCTTCCTCTCCTTTTCCTTGCTATTGTCTTGTGTTCTCTTTCTCTGTTTCTGGAGGTGTGAAGGGAAGGAAAAAGCGTTATCTCTCTATTTTTTTTTCTTTTTTTTTCTCCTATTTCTTTTCTTTTCTCTTCTTTATCTTGCATTTGTTTCCTATCTTTTCCTCCGTTTTGTCTTGTTTTCTCTCTCTCTCTCTCTCTCTCTCTCTCTCTCTCTCTCTCTCTCTCTGTTTCTGGGTGTGTAAAGGGAAGGAAAGAACACTAACTTATTTTTTTCCTATTTTTGGTTTATCTTGCATTTTGTTTCCTTTCTTTTCCTTGCTTTTGTCTTGTGTTCTCTCTTTCTCTCTGTCTCTGGGGGTGTAAAGGGAAGGGAAAAGCGTTATCTCTTTATTTTTCCTTCTCTCTGCTTCTATTTTTCTCCTTTTCTCTGCTTCATCCTGCATCTTTCCTCTCTCTTCCCTGGTTTTGTCATGTGTTTTCCCTTTACCTCTCTGTTTCTGGAGGCGTAAAGGGAAGGAAAACGCGCTGCTTCTCTTTTCTTTTCTGTTTCTTTTGCATTTTCCTCTTCCTTATGTTCGTAAAGGAAGAAAAAAGACGGTTCTCTATTTTGATCTCTTTTCCCTATTTTATCACGTGTTTTCCCTTCCTCTCTAGTTGTGGAGTCCTTAATTTATTTCTTTTCCATCTCTTTTCTATTTTCTTCTTTCTTCTGTTTATAAAGGGGAGGAAAAACAACAAACTCTATATTTCTTTCCCTTTTCCCTGGTTTATCTTGCATTTCCACCTTCGCTCTGGCTCCGTAAGAGTTGTAAATGAAAGCAAACATCACTACCTCTTTTTTTTTATTTCTTTTCTTTTTTCCTCTTCCTTGTGTTCGTAAAGGGAAGGAAAAACAACAAACTCTATATTTCTTTCCCTTTTCCCTGGTTTGTCACGTGCTTTCCCTTTCTCACCAGTTGTGGAGTTATTTCTATCTTTTCTATTTCTCTTGCATTTTCCTCTTTCTTGTATTCGTAAAGGGGAGGAAAAACAACCAGCTCTCTATTTCTTTCCCTTTTCCCTTGTTTATCTTGCATTTCCACCTTCGCTCTGGCTCCGTATGAGGTGTAAAAGAACACAAACAACGCTGCCTCTGTTTCCTTTTTATTTTCCTCTTCCTTATGTCCGTAAAGGAGAGGAAAAACAACCAGCTCTCTATTTCTTTCCATTTTCCCTTGTTTATCTTGCATTTCCACCTTCGCTCTGGCTCCGTAAGAGTTGTAAAGGGAGGAGAAAAGCCGCCAGCCGTGAAAATAGTAATGGATTGTTACTCACAGGCGCTAGCTGTTTGTTTTTGTTTGTGTTTCGCTCACCCGCCGCTAGAGGCACCACTTCACCTCCCGCCTCCGTGAAACTTCGTGCAAATGACACAATATTGTATTTTTTTTCTATTGCTGTTGTTTTTCTTTTTTTTCTTCTCTGGCGCGTTCCGGGAAGACTGTCTATGTGTGTGTGTGTGTGTGTGTGTGTGTGTGTGTTTTTTTCTCTATCCTTTTCGTTTCCTCCAGCTGTCTAAATATTACTTCCCGGCAGAAATGAGAGCGTGGGAGGGAAAGATACGAGAGAGGGGGAAGAAAGTAAAGTAGGTTGGTGGAAGTAAAGAGAGAAAGAGAGAGAGAGAGAGGGAAAAATAAAAAATGGCAAGCGTATGCCGTCACGGAAAGCAAAGTAGGTGGCGGTGGTAAGGAAAAAAATATAAAGAGAAAGAGAGAGAGAGAGAGAGAGAGAGAGAGAGAGAGAGAAAGGAAAAATAAGAAATGACAAGCGTAAGCCGTCGTGGAAAGCAAAGTAGGTGGCGGCAGTAAGGAAAAAACAGAGAGAGAAACAGAGAAAGAGAAAAAGGAAGGAAAAATAAGAAATGACAAGTGTGAGGCGTCGCGGAAAGCAAAGTGAGTACGCGGCAGTAAAAGGAAAAAAAAAAAAATTGAGAGAGAGGGAAACAGAGAAAGAGAAGGAGAAAAAAAATGAAGGAAAAATAATAAATGGTACAAGTGAAAGCGAAGTGGAAACAAGAAAGGGAAAATACAATTACTGCAGGCGAGGTTAAACTGCACATTGTCCCCACATTTTTTTGGATAACAAGGAAAGAAAAACATAGAGGAAATGCCTGACCTTCATTTTTCCCTACACCACCACCACCACCATCACCACCACCACCACCACTACATTTTAGCCACAATCCTCCTTCCACACTACCACATCACCGCCTCCACCACAATCCCCGCCGTTACCACCACAGACACACTCGCAAAATTAAACCTTAGAGTAAAGGAGAAATTAAAGCAAATGAGGAGGAGGAGGAAGAAGAGGAGGAGGAGGAGGAGGAGGAGGAGGAAGAGGAGGAGAGCAAGAGGAGGAAAATGAAGATGGGAAGTCAGAGGAAGAGGGTAGAAAGGGAAAAAAGTGAAGGGTGAGGTTGAGGAAAATGAAGATAGGGAGAGGGGAGAGAAAGGGGAA
This sequence comes from Portunus trituberculatus, assembly GCF_017591435.1. NCBI lineage: Eukaryota > Metazoa > Arthropoda > Malacostraca > Decapoda > Portunidae > Portunus > Portunus trituberculatus. The sequence goes on along the minus strand of NC_059278.1, from coordinate 16,204,852 downwards.
GAAGAGGAGGAAGAGAAATAGAAGATAGGAAAGGGAAGATAAAACAAGGGAAAGGGGAGGAGAAAGGGGAAATAAGACAAAGGGATGGAAGGAGGAAGAAGAGAAGGAAGAAAAGGAGGAGGAGGAGGAGGAGGAGGAGGAGGAGGAGGGATGAACAACAAGAAGTAAATGAAGATAGGAAGTCAAAGAAGAAGACAAAGAGTAAAAAAAGTGAAAAGAGAACAAAAGAAAAAAAAACAAATCAAGTCAAAGAGGAGGAGAAAAAGAGGAAAAGAGGAAAAAAAGAGGAAAATAAAGATAGAAAGTCACGGAGGAAGAAGACAAAGGAGGACAAAAAAAGAAGGAGAACAAGAAGAGGAAGAGGAGGAAAGAGGACAAAGAGGAGGGAGGAGGACAAAGAGGGGAAAAAAATAAGGGGAAAGAAAAGGTTGCGCCTACTTAATGGCTCCCCCAATAAGCTGGGAAATTGAAGTTTTTTTTTTTCCCTTTATACTTGAAAGAGGGGAAAAAAGGGATGGGGGAAAAAAAGAGAGGGGAAAAATCTCGTTCAGCTTAAAGTGGCGTATTCCATCCCACTGGCCGTGTACACCACAGACAGCTGTACACACACACACACACACACACACACACACACACACACACACACACACACACACACAGGCAGGCACAGGATTATTAGTAAAATCTTTTCTCGAATCCAAGAATGAAAGAGAAAGAAAGAAAGAAAGAAAGAAAGGAAGAAAGAAAGGAAGGAAGGACGAAAGAAAGGAAGGAAGGAAGGAAGGAAGGAAAGAAGGAAGGAAGGAAAAAAGAAAGGAGATAGAGACGTTAATAAGGAAATAAGCGCAAGAAAGAGCGAGAGAAAGAGAAAGAAAGAAAGAAAGGAAGAAAAAAGAAAGAAAGAAAAAAAGGAGATAGACGATAAGGAAAAAGAAGGAAAAAAGAGAGAAAGAGAGAAAGAAGGAAAGAAAGAAAGAAAGAAAGAAAATAAAAGAAAGTAAGAAAGGAGATAGACGCTGATAAGAAAAAAAAGAAGAGAAAGAGAGAAAGAAAGAAAGAGAGAGAGAGAAAGAAGGAGAGAAAAAAAAGAAAGAAAGAGGGAGATAGACGCTAATAAGAAGCAAATCCGCTAAGACGAACCGACAGACACACAGACAGACAGACAAACAGACAGACAGACAGACAGACAGACGGAGGTGAGGAAATACTACAGTTAGAGGTAGGATCAAGAGAGAGAGAGAGAGAGAGAGAGAGAGAGAGAGAGAGAGAAAGAATGTATGTGTGTGTGTGTGTGTGTGTGTGTGTGTGTGTGTGTGTGTGTGTTTCTCTACTAATGAGAAAGATTTTTGGGTAACGAATAATGAAGGATGAAAAAACAAACAAACAGATAAACAGACATAGACAGACAAACAGACACACAGACAAACAAAAAGAGGTAGACAGAAACGGACAGACACAAAGAGAGACAGAGATAAACAGGAACAGATAGACGGACATGAATAAACAGGTAGAGGACAACAGGCAAACAGATCGACGGGCAGACAAATGAATATAAACAAAAACAAAGATAGACAGACAGATAGATAGACAGAAATAGATAGACAGACAGACAGATAAGTGAATAGAAATACACAAACAGGCAGACAGAAGGAGAAACAGATCAAATAGAGAGATAGAAACTGGATGACAAAATAGAGATAGACAGACAAACAGGAAAATAGACAGGCAAATAGACAGAGACAGACAAAATAGATAGACAGAAATAGGGACAAATAGACAGAGAGACAGACAAAATAGATAGACAGAAATAGACAGGCAAATAAGGAAATAGACAAACAGAGATAGACAAATAGACAGACAAACAGACAGACAAGCAGACAGGCAGACAGAGCGACAGACAAACTAGAGAGAGACAAACAGTTCGGTGATAAACGATAGACAAATAGACAAACAAACAAACAGACAGACAGACAGATAGAGACAGAGAGACAGAGAGACAGACAAAATAAAGAGAAAGAGACAGAAACAGACAGGCAAAACAGAGATATACAAATGGACAAACAGGCAGATAGACAGACAGAGACACATAGACAGACAGATAAAGACAGATAGACAGAGAAACAGGCAAACAGAAAAACAGACAGTTAGACAGAGAGACAGACAGAGAGGCAGAAAAACAGACAGGTAGACAAATAGACAGAGAGAGAGAGAGAGAGAGAGAGAGAGAGAGAGAGAGAGAGAGAGAGAGAACAGACAGGTAGACAGATGAACAGACAGACAGACACTGAGCAGGGTATATTGATGTCTAATTCACTCTCTGCATTGCCGTGCGTGTGTGTTATTCAGCATTCTCGTATTGACAAAAGCTATGTATGCACGCACGCTGCCAATGTATGTATGTATGTATGTATGTATGTATGTAGCAGCGGGGGTGGGGGGGGATTCTAATACACTTTCTTCCGTTTTCTGTTGCCGTCTTCTCGTTTTCTTTTCCACAATCACACGCTTCGTTAAATTTCATGCATACAAGGTTTATTCTCTCATACATATACACACTTTCCTGAGCCCAATTGTTATGCTGAGTTAGTGTATTGGGAGGAAACTATAATTGTACCTCTCTCTCTCTCTCTCTCTCTCTCTCTCTCTCTCTCTCTCTCTCTCTCTCTCTCTCTCTCTCTCTCTCTCTCTCTCTCTCTCTCTCTCTCTCTCTCTCTCTCTCTGAATCATCAATCCTCTCTCCTCCTCATCCTCCTCCTCTCTTCCTTCTCCTCCTCCTCCTCTTCCTCCTTCTGCTCCTGTTCCTCCTCCTCTTCCTCCTCCTCCTCCTCCTCCTCCTGTTCCTCCTGCTGTTCCTTTTCCTCCTGCTCTTCTCTACCTCTTGCTTCTCTTCCTGTCCCTCCTCTTGTTCCTCCTGCCCCTTCTCCTCCTCCTCTTTCTCCTCCTGTTTCTTCTCCTCCTCCTCCTCCTCCTCCTCCTGTTCTTTCTCCTCATCTTTCTCCTTCTCATCCCCCTCCTGTTCCTTCTTCTCCTCCTTTTTCTTCTCCTCCTCCTGTTCATCCTCCTCCTCCTCCTCCTCCTCCTCCTCCTCCTGTTCATCCTCCTCCTCATCCTCCTCCTCCTGCTCCTCCTCCTCTTCCTCTTGCTTCCTGCGTCTCCACGGGCAATTAAACAAGGCGACTATGGCTTTCCAATACACCTCGACAGACACCCTGGCCTCCTTATGGCACTCTCTGGGTCACTGGCGAGGCACAGCAAGGAAAACATGCGGGGGAGGAATAAGGGGAAAAGGGGAAAGGGGAGATAAGATAAGGAGAGGGGAAAGGGAGGGTAAGATACTGGGAAGGAAGAGGGAAATGGAAAAGGGAATTGGAAGGCATTGGGGAGGATAGGAGGGAGGGAAGAGGGAAAGGAGAAACGAGAAATAAGATAAGAAAGGGGAAAGAGAGGATAAGACACTAGGAAAGGGGAAAAAAAGACACTGGGAAGGGTAGGAAGAAGAGGAAAAAGAGAGAAAAAGAAGAGGGAGAGATAAGATAAGGGAAGAAAAGGGAAATTAAAATAAGGAAATTAGAAAAAGATGAAATACCGGAAGAGGGGGCAAAGGAAGACACAAGGAGGGCGGAGGAAGAAAGAGGAAAGAGAAATTGGAAAAGAGGAGGGCAAAAAAATAAGATAAGGGGAAAAGAGAGGAAGGATGAGACAATGGAAGAGGGGAAAGGGAGACAGAGCACAGGTAAAGGGAGGGAAAGGGGAAGGAGGAGGAGGAGGAGGAGGAGGTTGACAGTGTGAAAAAAAAAGAAGAAAAGGAGTAAGGAAATGACAACAAAAGAAAATGGGAACAAAGATAATGACGATAAGCAAGGTAAGAAACAAAAGGAGGGAAGAAAATGAAAGAATATCAAGTTGGAGGAAGAAAGTTTTGGTTGGAAAAAAATGAGTGAGAGAGTGAGTGAGAGTGAGTGAGAGTGAGTGAGCGAGTGAGCAAAAGAGTAAATGAGTAAATGAGAGAATGAGAGAATGAATGAGTGGGTGTTTGAGTGAGAGTGAGTGAGTGAGTGAGTGAGTGAGCGAGTGAGTGATTAAACAGTAACACAGTAACACAATTGATAGAAAACGGGAACGAGGGGAAAAAGAGAGGAAAAGAGAGAAATGAGAGGGAAAATAAGGGAATTTGGTATGTAAAGCGTATGGAAAGAGAGAGAGAGAGAGAGAGAGAGAGAGAGAGAGAGAGAGAGAGAGAGAGAGAGAAAGTATAAGAAGACCTGATGATGTTATCGAATTCCCTTGAGATGAGGAAGAGAAAGGGGAAGAGAAGGAGAGAGAGAAAGAAGGAAGAGAGAGAGAGAGGGGGAGAGAGAAAGAGTAAGAGGGGAGGAGGTAAGAAAAGAGTCTGATATGAGTGAGAGCAGTTAGATAGAAAGATTAGAGCAAGAGAGAGAGAGAGAGAGAGAGAGAGAGAGAGAAAGAAAGAAAGAGAGAGATAAAGAAAGAAAGAAAAAAAAGAAACAGACAGACAGACACACAGACAAACAGACAAACATTCTTGACCACACACACATCGAAAAAAAAAACAATGAAAAAGAAAGAAAATTCACAAAAACAAAGGGGAAAAAAGGGGAAACAGGAAAACAAGGGGGAGTAATTTTAAGGGAGAGAGGAGTTTGACACTAAAGGGAATGAGAAGAAATGAGGGAAAGAAAGGGGAAGTTACCTGGGATTTAAGGAATTAGAGGGAGGGAGAGGAAGGGAGGGGAATGACTGAAGGGGGATAAGGAACTTGGGGAGTGGGGACTGACTGGGAGATTAAAGGGAAAATAGGAAGAGAAGAGGAGAGATAGAAGAGATAAATAAGAGAATGGGTCCCTGTGTTCTAGTTTACGAAAAGGAGAAAGAGAAGGAGGAGGAGAAATAGAAAGAAAGGAAGAAAAAGAGGAAGGAGAAGAAGGAATAGAAATATATGTGAGTAAATTAGAATAGAAAGGAAAAAGGAAATAGATTACAGAGAGAGAGAGAGAGAGAGAGAGAGAGAGAGAGAGAGAGAGAATATAATAATAGCTACCATTCATATTTTGACCTAAATAAATAAAGAAGAGAAAGACGAGAAAGAGAAGGAGAAAAGAGATTAAGGAAGAGAGAGAGAGAGAGAGAGAGAGAGAGAGAGAGAGAGAGAGAGAGAGAGAGAGAGAGAGAGAGAGAGAGAGAGAGAGAGAGAAATAACAACAAGATAGAGATAAAGAAGATGAGAGAAAGAGAAGAAGAGAAGGAAGAGAGAAAGGAGGGTAAAAAATGAGTCAGAGAGAGAGAGAGAGAGAGAGAGAGAGAGAGAGAGAGAGAGAGAGAGAGAGAGAGAGAGAGAGAGAGAGA
>NC_059278.1:16181988-16191988 GCF_017591435.1 Portunus trituberculatus | reverse complement strand
GGTGGTGGTGGCAGTGGTGGTGGTAGCAGTGGTGGTGGTGGTGGTGGTGGTAGCAGTGGTGGTGGTGGTAGTGGTGGTGGCAGTGGTGCAGTAGCAGCAGTGGCAGTGGTGCAGTGGTGGTGGTGGTGGCAGTGGTGGTGGTGGTAGCAGTGGTGGTGGTAGTAGGTTATGGTGGTAGTAGTGGTAGTGGTAGTAGTAGTGGTGTAGTAGTAGTAGTAGTAGTAGTAGTAGTGGTAGTAGCAGCAGTAGTAGTAGTAACAGAAATAGTAGTAGCAAACGATGACAATGATAATCACAAACAATAACACACACACACACACACACACACACACACACACACACACACACACACACACACACACACACACACACACACACTGAGTCAACAAAGAAAAGCATTTAAAGGCACAAGTTCCATTGCAATATGAAGCATGAAAAGGAGGAAGACAAGGAAGAGAGAGAGAGAGAGAGAGAGAGAGAGAGAGAGAGAGAGAGAGAGAGAGAGAGAGAGAGAGAGAGAGGTCATATGGAAGAAAGCAATAATGAAAGCGAGAGAAAGAGAGAGATTTGCTTGGCCATAAAGGAAGACATTAACAGCACTGAGAATTAAGGGGAGGTGAGAGAGAGAGAGAGAGAGAGAGAGAGAGAGAGAGAGAGAGAGAGAGAGAGATAGACGGAATCACGCGATCCCTTATGATGCATTACTGAGCCTAAGACATAAATATAGATTACTTAGTAGTCTCTCTCTCTCTCTCTCTCTCTCTCTCTCTCTCTCATCTGGTATTTATGTATGCTCCGCCCTAATGTTAACCGACCCTTTCAATTCCACACTCCTCCTCCTCGTCCTCCTCCTCCTCCTCCTCCTCCTCCTCTTTCTCCTTCTTCTCCTCCTCATTTACAGAAACTCCTTTTATTTCCTCCTCTCCTTTGCATCCCTATTCCACGGCCAGTTATCTCTCTCCCTCTCTCAACTAAGCTCCCTTTTCTCCCTCACCCATCTCCCTCTCCCTTTCTTCTCACCCTTGCACTTCTCCCCTTCCTCTCCCTCCTTTCATAATGGCGCTGGGAGTGTGTCTTTTCCCTTCAATAAGACCTCCGCCCCCCCACTCTAGACATTCATCAAGGGTGCTCTCTCTCTCTCTCTCTCTCTCTCTCTCTCTCTCTCTCTCTCTCTCTCTCTCTCTCTCTCTCTCCTGATCTTTTTTATTATTGTTTTCTTTCATTTATGTTCCATTTTATCTCTCCCTCCCTTCCTGAAATTTACTCGATGGGGGGGGGGGTAGCCTCGACCTTTTTCTTCCTCTTCCTCTTCTTCCTCTTCCTCTTCCTCTTCTTCTTCTTCCTCCTTCTCCTCCTTCTTCTCCTCCATCATCGGGTTTTCATGTTTCTCTTCCTCCTCTTCCTCCTCTTCTTCCTTGTCCTCCTCCTCCTCCTCCTCCTCCTCCTCCTCCTCCTCCTCCTCCTCCTCCTGCCCCTTGCCTCGTTTCCCTCTCCATTCTCCACCCTTCAGTCGCCTCTCTCTATTGCTACCGCTCTCTCTCTCTCTCTCTCTCTCTCTCTCTCTCTCTCTCTCTCTCTCTCTCTCTCTCTGCTTCTCTGTCTCTTGTTCACTTTCTTCATCTTGTACTCATCTTTCTCTGTCTTTCTATTCTCCTTTCCTCCTCCTCCTCCTCCTCCTCCTCCTCCTCCTGATCCTGCTCCTCCTGCGCCTCCTCCTCCTCCTCCTCCTCATATATACAATTACCTCCCGTTTCCTCCATAACATAATGTCACCATCTAACCTTCTGTCATCCCCTCCTCCTCCTCCTGCTCCTCCACCTCCTCCTCCTCCTCCTCCTCCTCCAGAGTATTTGCTTTAGCACGCACCACTAGACCCCTTCCCACCTCCCCCCAACCACCACAGCCGCCACAATTACTACCACAATTGGCACTCCTCTTCCCTCCTCCTCCTCCTCCTGTCCTCACCACAGAAGCAGTAACGTAGTAGTTTGGGATGAAGGGAGGAGGAGGAGGAGGAGGAGGAGGAGCGGAGAAGGAGAAGGAGGAGGAGGAAGAGGAAGCTGGATGGAAGAGGAGAACGAGAAAGAAGATGAAAGGTGAGGAAGGAACGAGGAAGAAGAGGAAGAGGAGGACTAAGATGAAGAGGAAGAGGAAGGACGAACGAAAGGTCAGGAGGATGAGGAGGAGGAGCAGGAGGTATAGGAGGAGGGAAGGATGAGAAATTGAAGAGCGAAGGAAGAGGAGGAGGAGGAGGAGGAGGAGGAAGAGGAGGATTGAGAAAGGAGACATGAAAAATAAGGAAGAAGGAGGAAGAAGCTTTAGAAGAGATAGGAAGAGAAGGAGGCAAGAAATTAGCAGAGAGAGAGAGAGAGAGAGAGAGAGAGAGAGAGAGAGAGAGAGAGACAAAGAGAGAGACAGAGAGAGGAGCATAGAGTTAGAATATTGAGGTGAGGAATGGAGAGAGACACGCTGAGAGAGAGAGAGAGAGAGAGAGAGAGAGAGAGAGAGAGAGAGAGAGAGGGAGAGGGATTCATTTGTCAAAGCTCACACGGTAATTACTGCAAACGTCCCTCGTGTCTCTGCTAATTGGCGCTGCTTCTCCTGCTTATTACCTGCTTAAAGGGTTATCATCGTTCACACTAATAGTATATACTGCCCTACCTACTACTACTGCTGCTGCTGCTGCTGTTCCCCTCACCTCCTTCCCCTCTACCTCTCTCTTCCCCTCTCCCCTCTTTGAAATTACTGTATCTCCTCTTCCTCTTCTTCTTCTTCTTCTTTTCCTATTATTGTATCTCTCCTCTTCCTCCTCCTCCTCCTCTTCTTCTTCTTTTTCTTTTCATTATTATTTTCCCCTTTTCTTCTGTTTTTCCTTTTTTCTCTTTTGTTTTATTCATATTTATTTGTTTATATTTCTCCTCTTCTTTATTTACTTTTTTATTTTCATTTTTTTCTTCTTCTTTCACTTCTTTCCTTCTTTTCCTTTCTACTTCCTTTTCTTCTTCTTTGTTATTGTTGTTGTTGTTGTTGTTGTTGTTGTCGATCTTGTTATTGTTGTTGTTGTTGGTATTGTTGTTGTTCTTTTCTTTTTATTCTTCTCTTCTTTTCTTTTTCTTTTTCTCTTCTTGTTCATTTTCTTTTATCTTTCTTGATTTCTTCTTCTTCTTCTTCTTCATCATCTTCTTTTCCTTTTCTTTCTACCTTTCTTTTTTATTTTCTTCTTTTCTTCTTTTCTTCTTTTTCCTTTTTATCTTCCTTTTTCTCCTTTTTTATTTCTATTTTCATCTATTCTTCTTCTTACTTATTTTCTTCTTTTTTCTCCTTCTTCATCATCATCATCTTCTTTTCTTTTCTTGTTTTCTTCCTCTTTCTTCTTTTCTTTTTCTTTTTTTCCTTTTTCATCTTTTCTTTTCTCCTTCTTTCTTTTCTTCTTCTTGTTCTTGTTTTTCTTCTTCTTATTATTATTATTATTGTTCTTCTTCTTATTATTATCATTATTATTTTTATCATTATTTTATTTCTATTTTTTTCCTTCTTCTTTTCCTTCTTCTTCTTCTTCTTCTTCTTCTTCTTCTTCTTTTCTTTTCTTTTTCTTTTCCTTCTTCTTCTTCTTCTTCTTTTTTCTTTTCTTTTTCTTTCTTTTCTTTTCTTTTCTTTTTCCTTCTTCTTCTTCTTCTTCTTTTTCTTTTCTTTTCTTCTTCTTTCTTTTCTTTTATTTTTCCTTCTTTTCTTCTTCTTTTTCTTCTTCTTCTTCTTCTTCTTCTTCTTCTTCTTCTTCTTCTTCTTGGCTCTACCATGACTTATTCTTGTATTTCTTTTCATTACTTCATTTTCGGTTCATAATTCTCATTCGTGTATTTTTCTTCCTCCTCTTCCCTCTCCTTATTCCTCTTCCCCTTCTTGTTCTCCTTGTTCTTGCTGTTCTTCTTGTTCTTGCTGTTCTTCTTGTTCTTCTTGTTCTTTCTTTACCAACATGTATATTATTTCCTTATTTTCTTTTTTCTCTTCTTAAAATTATTCTGTTTATCTTCTTCCTTCTCCTTTTCTATTTACATTTATCAATTTCTCTTTTATTTCCCTTTCATCACTACCATTTCATCTGTCTATAGTAACAATTTTTGATGTTATTCCTCGTGTTCTCTCTCTCTCTCTCTCTCTCTCTCTCTCTCTCTCTGATAATTTTCCCTCTGTTGTTCTTTATTTTTTCCCTCTCCTCTTCCTCTCCCAACCTGTTGCCTTCCTCTTACTCTTATGAGAGGTCTAGTGAGAGTATAAGAGCCCCATTACGTGCCTCTCTCTTTCTCTCTCTCTCTCTCTCTCTCTCTCTCTCTCTCTCTCTCTCTCCTTATTTTCCTTCCCTTTTCTCTGCTTCTATCAGTCTGCTTGTGTGGTTGTCTGTCTGTATTTGTCTCTGTCTCTCTCTCTCTCTCTCTCTCTCTCTCTCTCTCTCTCTCTCTCTTAGTATTCCATCTCAGCGAGTAACGATCTGTGGAAGGTTGAGTGGCACATTCTCTCTCTCTCTCTCTCTCTCTCTCTCTCTCTCTCTCTCTCTCGTTCACTGGTATCATCCTCGATTCATCGCTCCCTTCCTCTCTTTATTTCTTCTTTTCTCTCTCACCCTGTCCTCCATTTATCATTCACCTCTCACTCTCCCTCTCTCCCTCTCCCTTCCCTCTCTCTTCCTCTTTCTTACCTCTCACCTCACATCTTTAAGAGGCTCTACTGACCCCCTCCATTGTCTCTCCCTCCCTACATTTCTCTCTCTCTCTCTCTCTCTCTCTCTCTCTCTCTCTCTCTCTCTCTCTCTCTCAAATTATCTCTTGAGTGTTTTTGTAAAGTCTCCCGTGAAAATAATAATTAAAGAAAACGGATAAAGAAAATGTACACAAAAAACAAGCCTTAGGAAAAGTTACGTAATGAAGAGAATGGGAAAGTTAGTCCTAAAGAGAGAGAGAGAGAGAGAGGCCAGTGAGTCTTAACGTGACAACTCCGTCTTTTTCCTTCTCGTCTCGTCTCTCTTTCTCTCTCTCTCTCTCTCTCTCTCTCTCTCTCTCTCTCTCTCTCTCTCTCTTTATAGGAAACCGAGGCAGGGGATAGATTTAATGAAGCTAACTCAACACAATGAAAATGTGTGTGTGTGTGTGTGTGTGTGTGTGTGTGTGTGTGTGTGTGTGTGTGTGTGTGTGTGTGTGTGTGTGTGTGTTGCTTTCTCTCGCGTACTTATCTTTCTCCCCCACGTCTCTTCCTTGCTCTCTCTCTCTCTCTCTCTCTCTCTCTCTCATCACTATCATCATCTTTCCCTTCTCCTCCTTTATTCTCTCTCTCTCTCTCTCTCTCTCTATTTCTCCTCCTTTCTTTCCCTCACCCGTGGTCTTCCATCTCCTCCCTCTCCCTCTCCTTCATTCTCCTTATCTCTCCCTTCCCTTCTCTTCCTTTCCCATCATCGCTTTGTCATACACACAAGGAAAGGATGGGATAGGATGGGCGTTTGATGGGATACTACTTCTACTACTGCTACTACTATTACTACTACTACTGCTGCTATTACTGCTATTACTAATACTACTATTACTACTACTATCGTTATTACTATTGTCATCATTATTATCATTATCATTATTATTATTATCATTTTTATTATTATCATCATTATTACTACTACTACTATTAACACCACTACTACTACTACTACTACTACTACTACTACTACTACCATTACTACTACCACCAGCAAACACCACTCCTCCACCACTGCCAACACCACCACTGCACCACCACACACCACCACCACCACCACCACCACCACCACCACCACCACCACCACCATTATTACTATCTACTACTACTACCAACACTACTACCTCTACTACTGCTAACACTACTACTACTACTAATATTAACACTACTATTACTACTACTACTACTACTACTACTACTACTACTACTATTATTACTACTGTTATTGTGGGTAAGGCCGAGAATACTTTTGCTGTTAGTGCTAATTACACACACACACACACACACACACACACACACACACACCATTACCTCGTGAAGCTGTGTGGTTTAAACTTTTTTTATTATTACATGCACTGCTCCACAAAATATTATAATTGCTCTGCTGAAAAAAATGGCAAAGTGAACAAATTACTTAGTCTGCAAAATAGAGAGAGAGAGAGAGAGAGAGAGAGAGAGAGAGAGAGAGAGAGAGAGAGAGAGAGAGAGAGTAAATTGAATATAAGTTAATTATATATAAGTAAATTAGTGAATATTTTAATGATTAATGCAGAAAATTTTAGGGTTTTTGTGTACTAATGATTGCTATTGTTGTTGTTGTTGTTGTTGTTGTTGTTGCTATTATTATTATTATTATTTTAACTGATGTTGTTGACAGTGGTCGCGTTGGTGGTGGTGGTGGTGGTGGTGGTGGTGGTGGTTAGTTTGTTGACCTTCCTCGTTTATTTGTTTGTTTATTTGTTCAATCACTTGATATATAAACTAGGTGTATATATTTTTCTTGTTGTTGTTATTGCACACTGAGTTAATGTTGGTTGTGAGTTACTTGTCATGTTGCGTCTTAGTCTAAGGCCTTTCGTGAGAGAGAGAGAGAGAGAGAGAGAGAGAGAGAGAGAGAGAGAGAGAGAGACGAACACAGCCTGACATTACACGAACACACACACACACACACACACACACACACACACACACACACACACACACACACACAAAGCAACAAACACTCACATAAAAAAAAAAAAATCAAAACAAAAAACACAACAACAAGCACAAACACACATGAGTCACACAGAAGCTCCTGATGGAAGTGTCACCAAACGGACTGTCACTCTTTGGACTCGCAACCTCCCGCGCACCCAGTCACCCGGGCGGCGATTTAATCAAGCTGACATCACTCAGGGTCGGCAATATTGTAATGGGTCTGAATGGCGGTAATGGGTCGGGTGGCGCTGCACTGGGTTAACTGTATGGCTGGGAGTATCTATGCTTGTTTGCCGAGGCCGTGATGTGTTGGCTACGGGAATGTTACGTGAATGGAGATGAAGTAGCGGCATTTAGAACCAACTTAGACGTGATTTAGACGTGATTTCTCCGCTCCGGGGCTATTTCGTTGTGTGGTTTTAGTGGTGCTGGTGAGGCCGTGTTTGTTTGTGTTGTAGGGTGGTAATGCTCTCTTGGTTTGTGTTGTGTTTGTGTTTGTTGTGTTTTTTGTTTTGATTTTTTTATCTTTATGTGAGTGTGTTTGTTGCTTGTGTGTGTGTGTGTGTGTGTGTGTGTGTGTGTGTGTGTGTGTGTGTGTGAAGATAAGGATGCTTTAGATGGCAACACTGTCTTAGCTTGTTTTGTAATGAAGTGGTGGATGTTTATGATGGTAACACTGTCTTACTTTGTGTTGTAGGTTGATAACACTGTCTTACTTTGTGTTGTAGGATGGTAACATTGTCTTGGTTTGTGCTGTCATGGTGGAGTGGTGGATGTTTTAGTTTAGATGGCAACAGTGTTTTCGTTTTTGTTTCAGGTTGGCAACACTGTCTTCGTTTGTGTTGTATAATGGTAACACTTAGTTTGTATTGTAATGGCAAAGATGTAGATGTTTTAGATGGCAACACTGTCTTTGTATTGTCTTGTTAAAATGCTGGTGACGTGGTAGAAGTCTGGATGGCAACACTGTCTTAATTTAATATTGTAGATGTTTAAATGGCAACACTGTCTTAGTTTGTGTTGTAGTGGCGAAGTTGCAGAAGTTTTAGATGGCAGCACTGTCTTTCTATTGTCTTTATATTGATGAAGTGGTATAAGTCTGAATGGCAACACTGTCTTAGTTTGTGTTGGTAGATGTTTAGATGGCAACACTGTCTTGGTTCGTATTGGATTGCTGGTGACGTGACGGAACTTTGAATAGTGAAAGTACAGTATCTGACGAGAACTTGGCTTATGAATTTGCCTTAGCTTGTGTTCTATATACAGCATTTAAAGTGACAAGTCTTGGTTCTGGAAGTGTCTTAAATTGTATTATCCTGCCGATGGTGACAGAAGCGCTGATTGTTGAATTTATCCTTACATCTTTAACCCTTCAGCACCATAACGTGTTTTCATATTGACTCTTTTTACTATTTGGTACTATTTGATACAGCTTCAGGAACTTATATGGGGATTTAAATGGTGAAGACTGTGGACATTAATCTTCTGACCTCAATAGTCTTCTTAATGTCAGTGAAATGGTCTAATCGTACTCAAATCTCAAAGTAAATATGTATCCTAGTATTGAAAAGTTAAACGCTTTATTATCGCGTCACAATTATTTTCAAGGGGCTCAAAATTCATTAGCCGTATTTCTATTACATTTTTTTCCTTATTGATGACGTATAACCACTATTTTCATGCCAGCTGCTCTTCTGATATTACTAAATGCATGTCTCTCTTCCTCTTGTGGCCCAGCTGCACAAGGCTTTCTTCTTCCTCTCACCCCCTCTGTGTTCAACTCCCTAATGCAAGAATTAACCAGTATTCTCACTTATTCATACCTTTCTCTGGTAAACTCTGGAACTCCCTGTCTGTTTCTGTATTTCCAACTTACTATGACATGACTTCATTTAAGAGGGAGAGTTCAAGCCATTTACCCTTTTCTTTTGGCTAACTCTGGGATCTGTAAGGGAACTGAGAACTTAGTGTGGTTTTTGTTTTCGTTTTTTGTTGTCCTTGGCTAAATTCTTCCTCTTACATAAAAAAAAATAATCAAATTGTAACTAGAACCATAAAACACTCCTGAAATTCCCTCTCCTCATCATTTCTCGGCTCAAAACTAATCAAATGCAACTGGTGAAATTAAAGATAAGATTCAAAGTTAATTAAAAGAAATAGATCGAAATAATAAGATGAGGTGCAGCGTGTTAATTAAAACCTCTCAAATTATATTCCGAATCAACCTGTATCCGGAAGCAGTACAGAAAACGGAATATTCCTTTCAATACTAAAGGTCAGAGAAACGAAAAACGGTATCAGTGAAAGAAGAACACGGGAAACAAAAGAGAAAACGAGCGAGAAAAGGAAAACGAAACAAAGGAAAGATGAAACGAACAGGTCGACTGGCAAAAGGTTAAAGAATTCAGAGAGAGAGAGAGAGAGAGAGAGAGAGAGAGAGAGAGAGAGAGAGAGAGAGAGAGAGTATCGAGGAAGCCAACTACACAATAATAAAAGTCAATGGAAGGGAGAAATGTCGCAATAACAGTAAATTGTGATAATAAACTCGAAGAATATAAAAGATACAATACTTTGGGCGACTAAGAAGAAGAAGAAGAAGAAGAAGAAGAAGAAAGAAGAAGAAGAAGGAAAAGAGCAGAAGCAGAAAAGAAGAAGAAGAAGAAAGATGAAGAAGAAAGAAAAGAGCAGAAGCAGAAAAGAAGAAGAGAAAAAACAGAAAACAAGAAGAAGAAGAAGAAGAAGAAGAAGAAGAAACGAAAAAACAGAAAAGAAGAAGAAGAAGAAAAAGATGACCACTACCACCACAACAACCACCAATAGAAAAAAAAAAGAACATTTATACATAAAAACCTTAAACAAACAACCGTGTGTGTGTGTGTGTGTGTGTGTGTGTGTGTGTGTGTGTGTGTGTGTGTGTGTGTGTACTACGGTTACTCTCCCTCCTTCCTAGCAATTCCGTAATTCATATATCAAGTTTCTGTGCCTCACTCACGCCATGTCTTCCAGGAATTCGTGAAGTGACAAACGCACACGCACACACACACACACACACACACACACACACACACACACACACACACACACACACACATACGAGGCTTTTCTTATTGATCTATTGGGAGGACGAGGAGAAAGAGGAAGAGAAGGACGAGTTTGAGGAAGAGGAGGAGGAGGAGGAGGAGGAGGAGAGGAAGAGGGTTTAGTGGTCGTCATTCCGAGACAGATATATAAACACTGCAATAGTAAGTGTCGTAGTAGGTGTATTTGTGGTCACAGTTTTAGT
>NC_059278.1:16169488-16171988 GCF_017591435.1 Portunus trituberculatus | reverse complement strand
TCCTTCCTTTCTTCCTTCTTTCCTTCGGCCACGCTTAAAGACGAAGCTCGCTGCCTTAACACAAGAGTCACCGGCCACGAAATGTATATGTATATCTCGAAGGACTCGCCCCACGTATCCTGTACCTCGTTTTCTTTGCTCCAAATCTTATTTTTTGAACTTTTTAAACTCTTTAAGGGAGGCCATTATTATTCTTATTATTGCATTTGTTGGTGTTTGTTGGTGGTGGTGGTGGTGGTGGTGGGGTGGTGTGGGGGGGGTGTTGCAGAAGTAGCAGTGGTTTAAAAAAGTTTTGGGGTGTTACGTTATATAAATTGCATGGATATTTTCTCTCTCTCTCTCTCTCTCTCTCTCTCTCGCTTTTTCTTTTCTTTTTTCAATTTAACTTTTTTTTCTAAGTCCTTTTACTTCCTCTCGCTTTTTCTTTCTCTCTTTCTCTCTTTTTCTTCATCTTTTTGCATCGTTGAGTAAGTAAATATTCCAGTTTTCGTTTTATTTACTTGGGTTTAATGGTGCTTTGTGAGTTTGAAAGAGAGAGAGAGAGAGAGAGAGAGAGAGAGAGAGAGAGAGAGAGAGAGAGAGAGAGAGAGAGACGGACGAAAAATAAATAAGTAAGCAAAATGTTTATATTATACTTTTATTCACAACTCAGTGTCATTAAAGAAAACGGAGATACGAGGTTTCCTTCCACAAAAAACGGAACGTATGAAAATAAAAAAAAACAATCGTATAGTTTTTTTACATATTTCGTTCACTTATACGTATGAAAGAGAGAGAGAGAGAGAGAGAGAGAGGTAACCCAGCGATAAAATATGAAATAAGGGACTCTCAGATGGGAAGTTTTCAAAAGAGTTCGCTCATACGCTCCGATTTTTATTCTTGTTATTTTTCTTTATTTTCCTTTTCTTTTCGTTTTTTTTTTTTTTCGTCGTTCGTAAAGAGACGTTATGGATCGCGTGTTTCCCTGTAGCTTTCGTTCGTGTGATAGTAGTAGTAGTAGTAGTAGTAGTAGTAGTAGTAGTAGTAGTTGGGGTGGTGAAAATGGTAGTAGTAGTAGTAAGTAGTAGCATTAGTAGCGGTAGTAGTGGTGAAAATGGTGGTGTGGTGGTGGTGGTAGTGGTGGTGGTGGTGGTGGTAGTAGTAGTAGTGGTAGTAGTGTGGTGGTAGTAGTAGTAGTAGTGGTGGTGGTAGTAGCAGTCAGTGGTGGTGAAAATGGTGGTAGTAGCAGTAGTAGTAGTAGTAGTAGTAGTAGTAGTAGTAGTAGTAGTAGTAGTAGTAGTAGTAGTAGTAGTAGTAGTAGTAGTAGTAGTAGTAGTAGTAGTGGTAGAAGTAGTAATACTTTCTTTAATATTGCAAAAAAGAATAAAGAAAAAAGTAAACTTGTATTCAATTTTCTTTCTCTGTTTCATCTCTCTTTTCATTCCCTCTCTTTCCCTCACTAACTCACTCAATCTCTCTCTCTCTCTCTCTCTCTCTCTCTCTCTCTCTCTCTCTCTCTCTCTCTCTCTCTCTCCCTTTACTATATTATCCTCTCAAATCACCTAGTGTGTGAGGGGACTGTAGGTTCTCTCTCTCTCTCTCTCTCTCTCTCTCTCTCTCTCTCTCTCTCTCTCTCTCTCTCAAAACAGCTACCTCCGACAATGTTAATTATGCAACCTTGAATTAATGAGGGCACTCGCAAAATAATTACCTTAGCTGTTAACTGTAATGGAACGGATTTATTTCCACGCCAAGTGTCTGCTCGCCGAGGCACATCCTCCCCCCATGCGCTCGTTTGGGCTACTGACGTGTTGGGGGCGGCGGCTGAGCTCAAAGGCTTCGCTATTCTCTTGTTTGTTTTTTTTAGTTAGTTTTTGTTGTTTTAGGTATATTTTCATTTTTTTTTTTCATTTTTACGTTTGTTTATTGTTTGATTTGATGTTTTTGTTTATAATGTTTGTTTGTTTTTTTTTTTACTTTTTTTCCAAGTTACGTTTTTTTTTTTTTTTGCTCGTTTTATGCAATTTTTTTTTTTTGAAGAGCGTTTGTCTCTTCTATTGATTCAAGGATGCACTGTTCTTCTATCGATCCTGTCTCTCGTTGTTCATTTGTTTTATTCATCGACTTGTTTATTTGTCTATTCATTTTTTCCTTTGTTCCTTCGTACTTGGTCTAATGGAAAATTCTGGTTCTTTTTCAGGTGAGAAGCTTATTTTTTCTTTAGTTTTATTTAATCAGGTGTGTTTTGATTGCACGTTCATTTCTTGGCTAAACCCCTTCAGTACCAGGACCCTTTTTCATGTCTATTCTGCTTACGATTTGATTTTACACAGCTTCACAAACTTACGTGGAGCTTAAAATAGCGAATACTCTGGCCATTAAACTTCTGACCTCCACAGACCCTTGCTTATGTCAATAAAATCGTAGTAGTAGAATAAATAGAAGTAGTAGTAGTAGTAGTAGTAGTAGTAGTAGTAGTAGTAGTAGTAGTAGTAGTAGTAGTAGTAGTAGTAGTAGTAGT
>NC_059278.1:16121988-16166988 GCF_017591435.1 Portunus trituberculatus | reverse complement strand
GGTGGTGGTGGTGGTGGTGGTGGTGGTGGTGGTGGTGGTGGCAGCAGTGGTGGCAGCAGGTGGTGGTGGTGGTGGTGGTGGTGGTGGTGGTGGTGGTGGTGGTGGTGGTGGTGGTGGTGGTGTGGTGCAGCAGCAGCAGCAGCAGCAGCAGCAGCAGCAGTGGTGGTGGTGGTGGTGGTGGTGGTGGTGGTGGTGGTGGTGGTGGCAGCAGCAGCAGCAGCAGTGGTGGTGGTGGTGGTGTGGCGTGGTGGTGGTGCCAGTGGTGGTGTGGTGGTGGTGGTGGTGTGTGGTAGTGGTGGTGGTGGCAGTGGTAGTGGCAGTGGTAGGTGGTGTGTGGTAGTAGTAGTGTAGTGGTGCAGTAGTAGTAGTAGTAGTAGAAGTAGTAGTACTAGTAGCAGTAGCAGCAATAGTGATGGTGGTGGTGGTAGCATTGGTATTACTATCACCAATACTCCTGCAGAGGCGAGTACGACAATACAAACAGAGGTACGATGTAATGGGAGTTACGATAATGCACAACGAGAACTGTAATGTGTGTAGCGCACGATAATAACTAAAATATGTATGAGAGAATGTTAATGAATGCATAGCTATAGGGAGAGAGAGAGAGAGAGAGAGAGAGAGAGAGAGAGAGAGAGAGAGAGAGAGAGAGAGAAAGAGATAACTCACATCTTTTTACCGCCCAATATCACGACACAGGGTTAACCTATTTTATATATACGCAATACACGTCCTAACATGTCGTATAGATGCAAAATACACGCGTGAAATAGGAAAGATATGAGCCATTGACAAGGGCGGGGAAAAATACACCAGAAAAACAACAAAAAGCACGAAAAGGAGAAAAATTGGTAGAAATCTGATCAAAGGAAAGACGAACGCTGGAAAAAAAAAATGTATACGAGGAAAACAAGACAATACAAAAATACATAAAAGAGGAAGATGAAAGGAGAAATTAAAGGGTAATGGGGGATGATATGATAAAGGACATGGTAAAGTAGGAAAACGGAAAGAAAACATGAAAATTAGGAAAAAGATAAGAAGGGAGATAAAAAGGAGTAATAATACAAATGAATGAGAAAGAGAGAGAGAGAGAGAGAGAGAGAGAGAGAGAGATTCCAATCATTAAGACCGAAATAATCACAACGGAAGACAAATCACAAACAGCAACAACAACAACAACAACAACAAAAATAAATAGATATCAAAATAGCGAAGGATACGAACCCAGCGGAACCCCACGTATTTGTTTACAGAGGGGGCGTTTCTTCAGCTTCGCCTGCAGGAGCGTGCCATTAGGATACAGATGACGGTAAAGGGGACTCATTCAGCGCCTTTCCTTATGTTGTTTCAGAAGCGAATTGGATTTAATTATTTTTTTCCCTTTTCCCTTTCCTTTTTTTTGGGGGGGGGAAGAGGGATCCATTTGTAGTGTTGAAGTAATTCGGAATGGTTGCGTATGTGTTTCTTTTTTTTCGGAAATATTAGATTATCAGAGTCAGACTAGACGAGTAGGAATATTTTAATGGAGAGGAGGGTTTTTTTTTCCGTTCTTTTTTCCTTTTAATGATTTGGGGGTTTAATGTATTTTGAAACTGAAATACATGCAGTAGATACACATGATATTTCAATTTTAAAAAGGTAAGATGGATGTTGAGTCTCTTTCTTTCTCTCTCTCTCTCTCTCTCTCTCTCTCTCTCTCTCTCTCTCTCTCTCTCTCTCTCTTATTGGATTTCCTTTTGGGGTTGTTTTTGTCTTCTCATCATTTTTCCTCCTAACCGTTATGTCTTTTCCTCGTCTTTATTCAATTATATATCCTCTTTTATTCTCTCTCTTACCTTCCGTCTTTCCTATCATTTCAATTCTCAACATTCTAGTCCCTCCCCTCCCTCTCTCTCTCTCTCTCTCTCTCTCTCTCTCTCTCTCTCTCTCTCTCCGCGTGACATGACTTCACCCTTTCTTACGGAGCTTACCTGTTTGCACAAAGCTTAAGATCGCTTCTGCCCACCTTTACCTTCCCTCAGCACGACACAGCGCCCCGTTGGAAATACTAAATTTATTTTACGGCGGTCGGTTGAACACAAGGGCTTACAGTTTTAGCATTTTATCTTTATGCTTCATTTTCTTATTTGTTTTATTTGTCTATTTATTACTTCTGTTTCTTTCATCGTAATATTTTTCGTTTGGTGCTATTTTAGTTTTGTTTATGTTGGTTTTATTTACTTTATTTTCGTTTTCGCTATTTCATTGATTGCTATTCTTGAGAGCATTAGATTATTTACTTATTGATCCCATTCCTTATTCATTTGCAGCTTCTTCGATTTCCTTTCCTTCCCTTCTTCGCTCCTCTTCCTCATTCGCTTCCTTGCATTGATTCCCTCCCTTCCTTCCTTCCTTCCTTCCTCCCTTCCTTCGTACCCGCGAGTCACACAGACAAAAAAAAAAAAAAAAAAGAAAACCGAGAAAAAGGAAAAGAAAAACAGAGAAGGGGTGAGTGGATACGAGCTTATTAATATTTACACGGGTGGTGAAATTTACTTTAGTCTCGTAGGTACCGATTTGGCGTGGTGATTATAAACAAGGTAACCCTCACGTGATGCGTCGCTAAACTTACCGCTCACTAAATTACGCTTAAGATACAGGTGTGAAAATGATGTATAGTGTCAGAATGGTTAGCTTGACGTGGTTTATCCTTCATGACTTACACGTGTCTAGAGGCAATTCTGTAAAATCGAAAGTCACCCCCCCTGAACCTCTCCCTCTCTGCTCCCTCTCTCTCTCTCCCTTAAATCTCCCCTCCTTCTCCCTCCCGTTAGGTCCCTCACATGCTTACTCCCTTTCTATCCTCCTCCGTTCCCTTCTTCCTTACATAGTGCTGCTGCTGCTCCTACTACTACCACCACTACTACTATTATTACTACTGCTACCACAACTCTTACTGCTACATACACATTTCAGCAGTCACCCTCCATTTCCGCGCTTCTCTTACATAATCCCAGAATCATCCCAACCCTAAACACACACACACACACACACACACACACACACACACACACACAGCTATCCTCACTTCCCTCATTACATTGCAATAATATTCACCATAATCCCAAACAGACATTTCTGCTGCTTCCATAAACATATTTCACGCCTCCCCTCCACGCCCTCTCCCACGCACGGTACTCACCCAGGGGCAGAAGTAGCTTGGCGGGGATCACCACACCCATGCTGCTCACGGGCGGGACATCACGAGGGCAAGTTAAGCCGAGATTCCACAAGTGGGAGTCTGATGAGGAGGCGAAGTTACGTGTTCGGTTCGTTAGTCGCTTATTTAGTTTCCTCTTGGGTGGCGGTGCTTGTTATCGCTGTTTTGAAGTTGTTTGTGGTTCTTGCTATTCTTTTTTTTTTATTTTCTTCCCTCGGGTTTTGTGCTCTTCTCGGCGCTGCGCTTTTGTCTCTCTCTCGAGTCAAGTTGCTGCACCTCGTCCGAAGTTTCCACCGGCGAGGTCCTTGCTGCGGTGTGCGTGGCGGAGTGCTGTGCGTTGAGGGGCCTCGTTCCCCACACAGGCGAGGAAGAACACGGCTGTCACGGTGAAGAATTTATATGATACACGCTACTCTGCTCGAGCACCGCTGATGAACACGTCCTCCACCCGCCGCGCCGCTGGAGGCTGACTGAACGAGAAGCAGAAGGTGAGTCCAGTGGAAGTATCGTCTCAGGAGTTCGACACTCTTGAGATTTACGATCGCAGGTTTCTGAGCTTACGAGACGTTGCCGTAGTCCCAACACGCGTCTCTCCGCGCCAAGACCTTGCTTCCCCGTGAGACCAGAACGCTTTACTGCCACGCCGGTACTCGCTGCGTGTTGCTGGAGCTCGGCGGGGGCGTGGGCCAGCTGGGGCGTGGCTCCGTAGAGTTCGTGGTGGAGAGAGGAGGGAGGGACAGGCGGAGCGAGGCCAGGCGACGCGCGGACTGGGGGACCTGAGAGCAGCCCACCCCTTCCTCTTCGGCTGTCCTGGCCACACTAAGTCGAGCGTGCGAAGCCGAGCCTGCCGAGGGGAGAAGAGGCACAGGAGTGAGGGGAGAGCGGAGGAGCTGGTGGAGGAGGGATAACCAGAGGGGGACAGAATGAGGGGAAAGACCATCCCCCCATCTCTCTCTCTCTCTCTCTCTCTCTCTCTCTCTCTCACTCTCTCTCTCACCGACCCACTCACAGACATCCATTTTGCGACCCGTTCGTATTTATTGACCGCAGTCACGGATGCCACTGGAGCCCCGCGGTCTCTCTCTCTCTCTCTCTCTCTCTCTCTCTCTCTCTCTCTCTCTCTCTCTCTCTCTCTCTCTCTCTCCTTCTCGTCTTTTCCTTCTCGGGAGGTGTGGCAACTCTATTATTTACGGAGAAGGTAACCTGCTTCAACGCCTTCCACCTTACTCCCTTTCTCCCACACACCGAGAGAGAGAGAGAGAGAGAGAGAGAGAGAGAGAGAGAGAGAGCGGGGTAAGAGTTTGAGGGGGGGAGTGAGAAGTGAAGGAAAGAGGGGAGTGATTAAGCTTTCTGTCTGGTTTCTCTCTCTCTCTCTCTCTCTCTCTCTCTCTCTCTCTCTCTCTCTCTCTCTCTCTCTCTCCCAAGGGTCACGTGGTGGAGCGACAGAACATCGTCTCTCTGTACGCGGGTAAAATATTTCATTCTTTTTATTTTTACTCTTTATTTTATTTTTTCATCCTGCAGACTTCACCATGCCACAACGCACTCCTACTTCCAGCGGCACACTCCACATGGTAAGGCAACGCACTTCAACGCACTCTGTCCCTCCCTAAACACCTCTACGCACCCTAGCATGTTTTGATCCTATTATTCATTTCTTTCGGGCCACCTCGACGCACTTCAATTCACCTCACCTCATGTCACTGCCCTCCTGTCACCTCCTGGCGCATAAAGTATTCACGAACGCACTTTCCCTTATCCTTCAATACAATCAAATATTTTCTTTAAAACACGCTTCTTCATATTCTAAAACGCACTTCCCTTTAATAAACTCCTTATCACACTTCAAAACACACTTCCCAGTCTTTTCTCCGTGCAACAGTCAGTAAAGCACTTAAAAACATTCTCTGACACATTGCAATGTCACTGCCCTTGCTCTAAACACTCTGAAACACACGTTCTTTCTTGCAACGCACACACACACACACACACACACACACACACACACACACACACACAGATAGATAGATAGGCAGATAAACAGATAGATAAATACATGAATAGTTTGACAGACAAATAGACTGTTAAATAAATATCTCATTGATCACAAATTTGCCAGTGTCATTATAAGGACGTAAGAATAAAAAGAAACGAAAAGAAAAAAAAACAAAGCAATATCCCCACGCACTTACCCAAACACACACACACACACACACACACACACACACACACACACACACACACACACACGTTGCAATCACATAATCGACCAGCAAGTGTCTCGGTCCCGGCTGATCAATCCCAGAGCAATACCACACGACTGTCACTGCAGAACACCAGCTGACTCATCCCACACTTCACACACCAGGCAGTACATCAACCCAACCACTGCATTACTTACTGGGGGAAAAAATGAAAACACTTGTATATATTCCAGTTAATATCGGAGAATAAAAAGTGGATTCTATTCGTGACGGTAATGGCAATACGAATACTTTTTATGTATGTACTCGGTCGTCGCTTCCATGTCTCTGCAAGTGTGGCGGTCACGTAGCATTCTTTCCCTCACGGTGACTAGACGCTTGGGTCACCGTGCAGTGGACAGGTGGACGCGGCAGGCAGGGACACTTGACATACGGGGAAATGTGTTTAAAAGGGGAATGCGTTGGACAAGTGAACGTGAGAGGAAAGCGAACGTGCTAGACAGGAGAGTGTGTTAGACAGAGATGTGCCAGACAGGTGAGTGTGTTAGACAAGTGAACGTGTGAGGGAAGCGAAAGTAACAGACAGGAGAATACGTTAGACAGAAATGAAAAATGTATAGGGTATAATGCTGAGCGCAGTCTAATTCACATGCTGTAGGTTAGGAAAAAATGGGGAAAAAAAACATTAAGGTATGATATTTCCTATTTTACCTTCTCTTAACAGGTAGATAATTGAATGATTTAGACAGGTGAACGTGATAAACAGAAGCGCAGCCAGCAGGTAAGTGTGACAGATATATGAAAGCAACAGACAGGTAAACATGAGAGACAGTTGAACGAAGTAGACAGGTAAATGAACGCTAACACAAGAACTACCTTCATTAAATACTACAGAACGTGCCAGTCGATGAAGCTTCCTGTATAACGATCTTTTTTTATTCATTCGCATCAAATTATTTACATTCTCTCTCTCTCTCTCTCTCTCTCTCTCTCTCTCTCTCTCTCTCTCTCTCTCTCTCTCTTGATCGTCCTCCTTCATCTTCTCCGCCTCCTTCTCTGTCTCCTCCGTGTCTCTCCCAGCAGTCACAGTGGCAAGGTGAAGCACTGTGTAGTAGAGGCCAACACGCACCTCGTATACAATCATTAGCTGTCTTTGTTTACAGTTCACATTAATGCTTATTGTACTCGTCACAGATCCCACGCGCTTAATCACCTCATGAATACTGCATTACTCCGGCTGAGAATCAACGTCGCTCCCAGTCGTCCTAAACGCGAGGCAACAATCCCGGCGATGTTCAAGCAGGGAGGGGCTTATGACGCAGGTTCACGTGATGCCAACTCTCTGCTCGAACACTATTCTGAAACAATTCTGCTCTATACCTCCACTAATTTCAAAGACTTTTATTTTATTTTCCTTTAATATAAATGGAAAAAATCGACCAAGAGCAACAAAAACAGCAATAAAAAATAAAGCAACATTACAATACTATATTTTTGCTTATGGACTTTGTTTATATAATAAGTGTCATTTGATTCCTTTCTTTATATATAGTAAGAAAAGATAGTGGAATTTATTGGAACGATTTACAAACCGGCCGGGATGATGGGATAGGGGTTCAAAATAAGGACTGTCCTGGTTAATGCTGGATGCGTGGTACAACTCCTACCCACATACACACACACACACACACGCCCGGTAGCTCAGTGGTTAGAGCGCTGGCTTCATAAGCCAGAGGACCGGGGTTCGATTCCCCGGCCGGGTGGAGATATTTGGGTGTGTCTCCTTTCACGTGTAGCCCCTGTCCACCTAGCAGTGAGTAGGCACGGGATATAAATCGAGGAGTTGTGACCTTGTTGTCCCGGTGTGTGGTGTGTGCCTGGTCTCAGGCCTATCCGAAGGTCGGAAACAATGAGCTCTGAGCTCGTTCCGTAGGGTAACGTCTGTCTGTCTCGTCAGAGACTGCAGCAGATCAAACAGTTTAACACACACACACACACACATCGTTAACACTCTTGATGATAATAATAATAATAATGCCGTTACAACAACTGCTACTACTACTATACCATACTATACTCCCTCACACACTTCCATTCCTCATATCTTTCTCATCCTACAACACTTTTCTTATTTTATTGCAGAGACAGTACCTGGAAATGGCCTGAAAACCGTAGAAATTGAGTGAAATAATAAGGAAAGAGACACTGGGAGGGCGGAGGCACTGTTTGCGTTTGGGTTAGATGATTTGATGATGGGCATCTGAACGGTGACAGCATTATTGCCTCATTTAAGGCACTTTGTAGATTATTCAACTGTATTCGTGGTTAATTTTGGCTTTCCTACACTCTCTGAGCCTAGAGATACAGAGGGGAGTGTAGGTAAACACTGATGGACTAACCTTGTTGGAAGCCACGGGTGACATGCCCCTGTGGTCCAATATTTACGTACGCATTTCATTTTAAAAATCGCGAAAAGAAAAAAGGTGTCCCGACTAGAATGCACTACATTTTTTTAAGCAGTAAATACTTAAACATACACTCAACATATGTAAACCGTATCGAGTCCAGGATTAAGAAGAGCAAAGTCCAACAAAGTCCGTATATTCCAGCAACGGCGCCACAAAATATTAAAACATTAAGATGGAAAACTCATCCAGACTACATTATATTACCTTTCCTGAAGAAAAATAATGTACTTTCCACACACATAAACAAAACACAAATTCCTCGTCGTATAAAGAATTTTCATTTTTTTTTTTATTTTGGCATGATAAAAAATTTAGATTTGAAAATACGAATGGTATGACTAGATATTCTTAGATATCATTACTTGGGTCATGTTTCTCATATTTTAAAGTCTTATACCAAACATCAATATAATCTTTGGCTTGCTAGTAAAAAATATATTCTTACAATGACTATAGTCAGATTTTTTTTCTGGGGGAAGGGGGAGACAAAAACACAGCTAGACTCGACTGTATTATGCCTTGAAACTTTTTGTACTTTGCTTATAAATAACAAATCAAATATCAAAGCAATGCTAATTCTATCTATAAAGCAGAAAGAAATACACCATATGGCCGAGATGCCTCTTTTTACACATCTACTGCCATAACTCCTCTTCTTTCCTAGCCCTGACACTCCTCCTCTTCCTTTCACCATCTCCCCCTCCACCTCCTCCTACACCTAGAGTCATGAAAACACTTAGAAACATATGGAAATGCCAAGAGATCGCTGTTAATGTGCCCGTGGAATTGTTCCGGTAACAGTGGCGGGGCGGGGGATGTGGCCATGTCGGGCAGTGTTGGGCTGTCAGGATGCCGAGGAAACCATGATGTGTGGTGGTATGGTATGGTGTGGTGTAGTGTGGTGGTGCGGTATGATGGTGTGGTATGATATACAGAGTGGTGTTAACACTACACTGCCACAAATTCAACTGTGTGTGTGTGTGCGTGTGTGTGTGGCACTAATCATAAGTTCTATAACTAGTGTTTAAATCTTAAATTACCATGTGTGTGTGTGTGTGTGTGTGTGTGTGTGTGTAATTAACCTCGGTCCTCTGCTGGTCACCCAGCTAGTCTTCCCCATTACGGAGCGAGCTCAGAGCTCATAGACCGATCTTCGGGTAGGACTGAGACCACAACACACTTCACACACCGGGAAAGTGAGGCCTCAACTCTCGAGTTACATCCCGTTCCTATTTACTGTTAGGTGAACAGGGGCCACACATTAAGAGGCTTGCCCATTTGCCTCGCCGCTTACTGGGACTCGAACCCGGGCCTCTCGATTGTGAACCGAGCGTGCTAACCACTACACTACGCGGTGTGTGTGTGTGTGTGTGTGTGTGCCCATCCATCTTTATGTAATCAGCTTTCACCGAGTGTGATGGCAGCTGTCCCCCGTCCCCTCTTTCCGTATGCAGTTGTGACGCGTGTGCGTGTGTGTGTGTGTGTTGCGGGGGGGAAGGGGGTGTAGTGCCATGTTTGGGCTGTCCCATGTGGGATTGCCTATGGAAAAAGTGCATTATGACTGCATATGCCTATCACTGATAGTATGTGTGGTGCGGAGATGGGTATGCGGTGTATGTTGCCGTCTCTTATTTTGCTTCCCTATCGTCAATCATTCTAAACTCACGACTGAAAAATGAAAATATCCCTGAAGTGTCGTCTTCACTATCGTACACTGCGTCACGCCCATGTAAATATCTTTATACAGTAATTATTCACATGCACGTACCATGAGACCGAATCTCAGCATACCAACTCCCCTGTTATTGTTATCGGTGAGCTTGTGTTCTCTGGGCACGGCGAGTTGTGAAGGTGGATACGGGTGCGCGTGGCAGCAGTCTCTCTCTCTCTCTCTCTCTCTCTCTCTCTACATGCCTTAGCTTTGCTTACAAATAGGCTAGCCATTACGTTATTGCCAAATGTTCTATCTTTATACATATATGTCACATTTGTATTACTTATGAGCTATAATAAATGCTCTCTCTCTCTCTCTCTCTCTCTCTCTCTCTCTCTCTCATTGTGGCGTGATGTTGTCTACTCTTATACAAACCTAATTACACATAAGCTAAGCTATTACTTGTTTGATATATTTACAAACCTATTTTTCTTGTCTATTATGTGCGACTTACACCACTTCACTATAAAGAAAAATAATATCATTACTCATTAGTATTCCTATATTTCTTACAAGAATAAAAGAAATGCTTTTAATGTCGCAATGAGTAAAATGTAGCTTTATCCTTGCAGTTAATAAATGAATGGTGCAACAGTGAAAAATAACACCTAATTCTATAATTTTCCTGAAGGATATCCTGTCACACACACATACACACACACAGTGCTTGAGTGGTAGAACAGGAAGTTAGTACCGAATGAAATTAAATCAATTGTAGAAAAAAAAAATAATAGATTAAAAAAAAAGTCAATAGCAGAAGAAAAGTAAAAGACATAAGAAAGAAATTGATAGAAGAAAAAAAAGTCGATACTGGAAGAAAAAGAAAAAATCCATGGTTGAAGAAAAAGGCAATCACCTCTTCCTTCACCTCCACCTCCTCCTCCTCCTTTTTGCACAAGTTTGCCCTTTAGGAAATTTTGTAAACACATTCTCTGTCAGCTAGCTCTGTGTTGGCACCTCAAGACGCACCGTGGCTCTGTATTTCCTTGTGTGTCAGCAGTGTAGCACCCCCAGGAAACCCACCACCCCTTGAAACACGCACAGGAGACTCCGCTGCATATTTTACAAGGATTCTGTGGCTGAGGACCCCGTGGAAGGAATGAGGAGGGCGTGAAGGATCCGTATCTTGACAAGGGGGAGGTAAGTGTTTGTAGGATGTCATGAAACGCTCCTTATCGGGTATTGCATCATGTTATCTTGGTGTATTTGCCTCTATTTCTGTATAATTTAGTGTTTCTTGTGAAGGGTGTGTGTGGTGGTCGCGGGGTGAGGGGATGGTGCGGCCACAGGTGTGTTGGTCACGACACTCACCTGGCTGGGAAAGGTGAGCGTGGTTGACTTTTTGATATGGGTCAGTCTCCTTCAGCTGCTGTGGTGTTGTGGTGGGGGAAAAGTGTGCTTAGTGTATGTATGTGTGTGTGTGTGTGTGTGTGTGTTCCAGCTGGCTAAGGTTTTGAAAGTGCTGTGTTAAGATTTTTTGTTCTGCTGTTCTTTAGTGTAGTGGAGAATGAACTTGTTAAGTGTGATGAGTAGGTGTGTTAGAGTGTGTGTGTGTGTGTGTGTGTGTATGTATTTAATGATAATAATAATAATAATGTTTTATTGCAGTTTCAACCAACATACAACACGTAACTATACACATTTTCGTGGTCTAGATCACACTTCTACGAGCATTTCTAACCCCATTTTACCCTAGCGGAAATTAATAATAAGGTTAGGTTAGGTTACCACACGTAACTTTACGTCTCACGGTCAAAATCACATTTTTACAAGCATTTCTAACCCCATTTTACCCTATCAGAAGTCAATAATAAGGTTAGGTTTGGTTAAGTTTCCCAGGAGGTTCCCAAGCTTGTTAGACATTGTGAAAAAGAAATATAAGATAGGCTATATTGGTTGAAAAAAAAAAATTTACCAATAATAACAATGATAGTTAAGTTTATTTATTTATTTTTTTATTATTATTATTTTTTTATGACCTATAGTGCCTGTAGGTACTTGAAGAGTACAGGGGATCCTTGCAATTCGACGGGGTTAGGGCAGTTTTTCATTGGTCGAATCAGCGTTTATTCGAATCGTGAAGCAATTTTTCCCATAAGATACTTAAGAATTAGGGGAGATAGGGACCAACCTCCATCCTAGTCCCCTCAAAACATCACTATAACCTTTAAAAAACACTAACGTAGACTAAATCAGTACTATTAAAGGCTTCATTTATATCTAACTTTTTTTTATCAGATACATTAGGGTACTGTACAGTACATTTTTTGGAAATAAAAACACTTGCATGATGCAGCAGTCTTGCAGTACTTGTCCCTGTTCTTCCAAATTGTTGTTACTCTTGATCTAGGGACACCCATTTGCATTACAACAACACTGTGAGCTATACCTGCCTCACTTTCTTATAAGCTTATCTTTGAAAGGCAGGAAATTGTGCTTCTTAGGGCTGGGGTGGTCGGATTTGACCGGGTGGGTGGCACACGAGATATGAATGTCGAATTGGTGAGTTAGTCAGTCAAACCTTGAGGATTGGGTATTGATTAACTGAGTTCGAATTGGAGATAATTCGAACTGTGAACGGTTGAATCACGAGGATCCCCTGTATTGGAAGCACTGTCCAGCTTCAGCCTATTGGTGGAGCAGGCAATTTTATTTATAGTGGTAGCCATATCAACACCCAAATATATCTTTGGTGTAAGGCAATTACACCTCCAATTACAACCTGGATGTCATGGTGACGTAGGTAACTTTAAACCATTCAACAAATGACAAAGTTTCAAGGCAGCACGTGGTGGGATTCGAACCCACGCATGGATGTCTGCATATGTGTGGTTGAGTATTAATATATATATGAATATTGTATCTGGTTAACTAGTCACTTATTGAGAAATGCAAAATGATACATAGATAATAACCAGTGACTAACAAAAGCATAAACAGGAGTTTATGGCTAATGGGGATATTGTGAGAAAATAAAGCTTGGTAAATTTGGTAGTTTACTTTACATATGAACAAAAATATAAATAGATAAATTGTAGTTGGTTAAGAAAGCTTTGAGCACCCAGGCCAAGGAGGGTGACCCAAGCTAACTATCCTCTGCCCTGGATGGTGACCAGCAGAGGGGCATCAGTTAACCTGATAGGTGATGAGGGAACCCAGGGGTGTTTAGTGATAGGTTTATGAATGGTGGTGAGTGAAAAAATGTAAAGGAAGAGATAGTAGCCGTCATCCCAGCAGAGAGGGCTGCGCAATATGACAATGGTGATTAAAGTCATGTCTAGGGAGAATTGGTGATTTTTGTAGCTGTTACTTTGAATGCTATTACCTCAAAGTTATTAGGACATGCTTAGGTAGGCAAAGACTTGTTACTCCTGCCCTCCCCAACATCCATGACTTTGCCTTCGCCGCATGCAGCATGTCACGGCTAATTGTTTAGTTGCTGTGTGCCCACTCACCATGTCTGCTGGAAGGTTGGTATCACTGAGTAGACTGCCTGGTTCAGGGCAAAAGATAGGAGTGGGGAGCTCTGTTCTGGATACAAGCTGGGACTGGAGTGGATTTTCCTGGCTGGACTGCCTTGTGTCACCTTCCTGTGCAGGGATGGTCTGCCTGACGTGGCATTGTCCTGATTGGCTGTCTGTTCCTTTCAGACTACTCTTCATCATTGAGTTTGTCTTACCTTCCCTTTTTCATTATTATACCGATCCTAAATCCTCCTTGATCTGGTTTGGGGAAAATTCTCTCAGACGATTCTTTCATAAGCTCACTTCCTCTGAAATGAACCAAAGACATGCCAGGCTCATGATTAAAAGGAGGAAAGTAGGTGGGAGTAGGATGATTTTTAGGATAAATTAATGAGAATTGTCCCCTAATCCAAATAATGAAATCAAATTTCATTCAGTGTCATTACTTCCCTGTATGAGCAAATCTGACATTTACAAGAAAAGTAAGAAATATGCTTGTGTGTGTTTCAGTGCAGCATGAGGCAGCCGTCCATGTAGCAGAGGCAGCTCAAAGCAGGTCATTAGTGTGGCTACCTGGAAGTCAGGCAGGCCATATGTAACTCATGATTGAGGCCAAGACACCATCAAGTCACCTGGTGTGACCTATGTGTGTTGAGGTGAGACGGAGAGACCCTTCACCGCCACCACTGCCACCACTGCCACCACCACTACTTCCTGCTGTTGCTGCTGCCACTACTGCCCATCAACAGCACCCATGTTGAATCGCTTCAAGACAGCACTCTACAATGTGGTGGGGAGCTTTGACCAGACTGAGGGAGGTGCCTTGGGGGGCCTGGGTCCAGGTGTGACCTCTGGCCTTTCCACAAGCTCACTTAGCACCAGGTCCTTGACTGGATCCACCAAAGACAAGGTACAGTTGGCTCAAGCTGAGGTTCATTGGGTACTGAGACTGTTATGATGCCCCCTATATATTGTTTACCTCTTAGCTCTTTTCTATTTGATATGCACCATTACTTATGTTTAACATAGTCTTTCACAGTTTTCTCCTTTGTATTTGTTTCTCATTCTTATCTTCTCTATAACTCCCTTTCCTCTGTCATGTTTCCTGTTTATTCTTAAAATGGGCTTGTCACTGTTCCCTGTTACTCCTCTTTCTCCTTGACCACTTGTGAGTGCTTGCTGTCCCAGAACATCCTCTGGCTACTGCTGCACACTCTTATCTCTCCACATCTTGGTTTCTCCTGCAGGGCCTGCGTTTCCCCTACACACGACCACACTTCCTCCAGCTTGGCTCTGAGGATGAGATTCAGGTGACAGCAGACCACGCCATTCGACCCATCATCTGCCCAAGGGACATATCAAGGCTGCCGTGGAATAGTGGCTATGCTGAGTGAGTCTCCTTTCTTCCGTGCATAATTTATTGTTTGTTTTCAGAGGTACAGATTTAGAGTATAGATTAGCCTTATATTTCCTGCTTCCCTATAATGATTAAGCCTTCCCACTGTTACTTTATTTACCTTTTGAGAGCATTACTGACACTATATACTAACCTTATGGTCATAAATCAACAATACATCAGCCACAATCTTGGAATCAGTGAAATGGAATGTAATAGTCATCACAGTGTAATGTTCAATGCTTGTTTAGTATTTTACTTTCCTCTACAGAACCATCAATGCCGGTAAGTCCAAGAAAAATGAGGATCAGGCAGTGGTTCACGTTGGCCTCCTCACACGGCCACTCAGGGTAGAGCAGGGGGCTCCTTCCTCCACCTCGTCCTCCTCTTCTTCTCCATCCACCTTACAAGATGCCAGGAGCTCCTCAATCAAGGCAGAGCCAGTTGTCAATGGACACAGTGAAGAGGGATCTGATCAGCCTCAGGAGAAGACTGTGATGTTGCAGCCTCAGGGAATCAAACATCCTCTATCTGCCAGCCCTGCCACGGAGCTGAAAGAAGGCTTCTCCCAGGACCTCAGCAGTAACCCTGAGGACCAGCCTGGAGAGGGACCAGGGGGCATCAAGATAGAAGAAGGAAGTGCAGAGCCTCCTCCTCCACATGAGTCCCCTCAGCAGTCTCCCATGGTCCATGTGTCTCTGCCATACTACATCTTTGGAGTTTTTGATGGCCATGCTGGCTGGGGTGCTGCTGTGGCTGCTGCCAACCAGCTCCACCATCTTGTGCATGTGAGTCACTGTCATTTGTATGCAAACAAAGCAGCTTATCTCTTGTATCTGAATAAGTTAATTATTATGACTAGTTTCTTTGTTGAGTGTATTGGTCCTCAGACATTGTACAGTGAAGCATACAGTGATAGAGATATTCTCTTGTGGAATTTTGAAGTTGAAGCTCAGTTTGTGTGTGAATGAAAGATATGGCTTGGTGGATGAAGAGGTAATGGGTGGAAGTAATGGCTGGTGGTCATGTCAAATATGTTCTGGTAAACATATCAAGATTATTTTGAAATACATCCCTTCATTTATAGATTTTACTTACATTTTTTTATCATCAACATTTTGGAATAGACAGAGATCTAAAGTTAGAGAAAGATGGTCTTGATGCTTTCATATGTATGAAGGTTTGTTGCCTCTTTGTAAGAAGACAGGAAGGAAGTGAGTGTTGTGTTTTGACAATTCATTCAGCTTGTTTATGATTCCTTGTGAATGATGTTGCTAGAGGATTGTTACGTCATCTTGCATTGTTATGTTACTTGAGTTGCTTTGTGTGAACCTTCAACTTGAGTAAGTCTTTCACTGATATATCATGCTTATATTGCACAATTAATCTGATATTCAGTAAATTCTATATCATTCAATGTCACCTTGGAGATTCAAGCATCAGGTCTCATTTGAAGTCATTTTTCCTTATAATGTTGTGCTGTACTGTGAATCCCTGTGGTGGAAGAATGAAATCATTAATAGGGTTATTCTGTCTATCATCATTGTTTTGTTCCTGATGAAAAATACAATTTGTCAGGAGAAATTGTGTGACGTGATTGACATCCTGATTCCTGACCCATTGGAGGAGAAGCAACAGACCCCCATCTGGGCTCCAGAGAAGGAAGTCACCATGGAGAGTGCTGTCACTGGTGCCCTAGAGAATGCCTTCTGGCAGATGGTGGGTTGGCTTGGCACAAGATGTGATGTACATAACATGCTATGTGAATGGCTGAACTAGAAATGACATGTTGCAAATTTGTGATAAGAAATTGTAAGCTGTTTAAGAGATTTATTGTGAAATGTGCTGTGAGGTTAAAACAAGAAAGGTTTGGACAGATATGTACCTCTTTATAGAATTGATACAATTTACAGAACTAGTGTAAAAAAAAGTTTTGGCAAGACAGTTTAGGTGAGCTTACACTTGCCTTTAATACTAAACACAAACACAAAGACAGCTCATAGAAGAGATGTCACATACACACATACTTATGTACAGTTGTGGTCAGAAGTCAGGCAACTTCCTGTAGCTGGTTCCATTGTATTTTATGTTTCTTCATTTTTAAGCCTTCCAATCTCTTTACAATCTCTTTAACAACTTGACAGTAGGCACATTCAAAACAGATGAGATGATTAAAGACAGTAAAAAATACCAAGCACAATAGGAGTGGCATGTTTTACTTAACTTTTGGCAACTACTGTACTGTACTATTAGAAGCTGAAATAACCTCCACTCTCCTTCCCTCACAGGACCACACGATAGCAGAAGACAGGCTAAGGTTTCAGTTGACCGGGGGATGCACTGCCTGTGTTGCTCTGTTCATCCACGGCAAGCTCTTCCTGGCCAACGCTGGGGATTCACGTGCCATCCTCTCCATGGGCGGTGTTCCACTACCAATGTCCTTCGACTTCACTCCTGAGACAGAGAACCAGCGCATCAGAAAACTAGTGAGGACATTGTTATCTTGAGGAGTTAGGGCATGAGGAAGAAGTACACATGAGGAAGGAAATGTGGGTCTGATGTGGAGAGTTAGATAATGAATAAAGAATAAGAACACAAATGGAAATGGGAAAGCAATATAGAAGGAAAAGGCAATAAATTTTACTTTAACAGTGTTTATCTTTAGAATGAGATTTTGGAGAAAATTGAATATTAGTGTAAAAACATCATTTATAGAGAGATTTTGGATATATAGAAAATTCCATTAATCCTTCAGATTTGAAAGTAGAGCTGACATTATTTACAAAGTCACTTGAGTGTTTGTGCTAGACAGTACCAACCATACTGTTCTTATGGCTCCACCAGCCCTGGAGACACCAGTTGCCTTGTATTAGTGCTGGAGAGTCAGTCAGTCAATATCAACCAAACTCCAATAGACACTGATGATGTTAGTAAGTCAATCAAATAGCCAATATCAAGCAGAGTCATTTAACAGAACCACTAGTCACTCTGTATTGTTGCAGGCCAGTTAGCTAATCAGTACCAGACTCTTAATGGTATAGCAACTACAGTTAACACTTCCATCACCAGGGGGCAATGCATCCAGAACTGCTTGGTGGGGAATTCACTCACCTTGACTTTGTCCGCCGGCCACAACGGAGGGACCTGGGTAAGCGGGTGCTGTATCGGGAACACTACATGAGCGGCTGGGCATACAAGACACTCACGCCAGATGACCTCAAGTACCCGTTGGTGTGTGGCGAGGGCAAGCGGGTGAGTACAGTGTTGTGTTAGGGTGTACAAGTGAGAATGGATGTGGGTAAGGAAGAAAGTTGGGAGGTTGAGTATCTTGTGTAAGGGTGAGTGAGTGAGTGTGGGGTGAGATGAGGGGAAAAGAGAAGTGTATGTGATGGATTGGAAGGTTTGTGAGTGTGGGTGTGTAAGGGAGGAGGTAGAGTACGTCTTGTGAAGGTGAGTGAGTGAATGTGATAGATGCTAGTGGTGATATTACTCTTTACCCAAGCAGACCTAGATGATTTTCACTAGGAAGAAATGTTAACTGCAGGTGTTGGAAGACACAAACTTTACAGCTAATCACTTAAGTATCAGTGGCTTGTCAAACTTTATCTAAAACTTGGACCTTATCATGTAGTGAGTGTGAGGAGCAGCTGTAGCTATTAAATGGTTATGTGTGTGAAGGATGAAAGAGGAATGTACGTGATGAATTGTAAGGTTTGTATTTACCTAATTGTGATATACAGAAGAAGACTCACGCTTAGGCTTATGCTGTCCTGTCTCTGATCCTTTTAGCATCCAACTTTGTCACAATTTCATTGATCGTTTTTGCACACACAGTTTCATTGTCAGATCCATTCCAAGCTGTTATACTTCTATGTGGGAAACTTTATTTCTTAAAGTCTCTGCATGTGTGTATGTGTGTGTGTATGAAAACAATTGCAAGAGAGAATACATAACTTGTGCACACTCACAGTGCAATAGACGCCTCTTTATGACTTGCTTGTTTCCCTCAGAGTCGTGTGTTGGGCACCATAGGAGTCACACGGGGCTTTGGGGACCATGACTTAAAGGCTCAGTGTACATCCATTCCAATCAAGCCGTTCCTCTCACCAGAACCGGAGGTACTCAACACAACACGCTTTTGTTCGCTGTCTTGTTGCTTACTTTTGCATTGTTTTCAAGTTTTTTTTTTTTTTTTTTTTTTTTCCCTCATACATTACCCAATTGTGGAAAAAAAAAGCAATCAAGTGAGTTTTCAGTATTT
This sequence comes from Portunus trituberculatus, assembly GCF_017591435.1. Taxonomy (NCBI): domain Eukaryota; kingdom Metazoa; phylum Arthropoda; class Malacostraca; order Decapoda; family Portunidae; genus Portunus; species Portunus trituberculatus. Next base: position 16,148,279 of record NC_059278.1, on the reverse strand, counting down.
TATTCCTGTGAATATTTTTTTCTAATATTTTTTTCTCATTTTCTATATGCTGGTGTTCCATGGTTGTTAATTTTGTAGTGAATCATATTTTATTCAGTTTGCTAAAACCAACATTCACTCTATGTTACTTTTCTTAACAATCTCCTAGTTCAGAAAAGTTTTGGAGTTAAAAAAGTCTGTTACATTTCTTTGTCATTATTATTACTTTTATTATTGTAATTTCTGTTATTGGCTATAGATAAATGTTCAAATATTCACTACCTTGTCCTCCCAAAGGTACGAGTGTTTGACGTGGAGGCTGCTGAGCTCACAGATGGGGACGTCCTAGTGCTGGCAACAGATGGGCTGTGGGACATCATCTCCAACGAGCGAGCAGTGGCCATGGTGGGCAAGTCCCTCTCACACTTCCCACCTGACCACCACGACAAGCACAAGTACAGGTAGCAGGGGAGGCTGTGCCAGAATCTCCTGCTTACTTTCATATGGGTGTCACTGCATGAGTGTAGGATGTGCAGTGTTGTGTTGGTGTAGTAGAGGCTGTGTTGCTGGATGATGTGAGAAAGTGATTTGTTTTTACTGTAGTTGGTGTGGGAATTTATTTTTGTGTGTTAAAGAAGTGTTATGTATGCTTCAAGTTGTATATGAAAAATTTTAACATATAGATAACTACTCTGGCAAGAAACAAACATTTCCTCTTGATACTTCTTGCAAGTCCTACACACTACCTCCATTCATCTCTACCCAACCAACCACAAACCCATCAGAAAAGACTCAGTATTTAATTTCCTCAGCTTTCTGAACTCTTTCCACTCTCCTCACTGCCTGCCACTAATGCCTTTCATCCTCCAGATACACCAGTGCTGCCCAGGACCTGGTGATGGGGTCACGCGGGAAGCTGAAGGAGCGTTACTGGCGCACGGGTGATGACAAGCATGCCACCATCGACGACATTACCGTGTTTGTAGTGCCTATCTTGCCGTACCAGGAGGAACACCGAGTGTGGAAGGCCAGGCAAGGCAGGCCTCCTAAGGGAAAGCAGGCAGCAACCAAGGAGAGAATTGAAACATCAGGCAATGGCCATGCACCAGCTTACGTTCCTCCTAGAGAACAGGACAACCATGAATGTTCCTCCACTGAGAAACACAACACACAGGATCCCCTCAGCACCTGGGAGCCCCCAAGTATGGAAAACTTTGACTTGCACCCTCAGGAGGATCATTTCAGGAGTGAGATGGACACCGCACAAACACAGAGGAGTGAGGAGCCACTACGAGATTCAGACAAGGCATAGTACAGATTGGTGGGTTGGGGATTAAGGGAAGGCAAACACTAGTCTTATTTTTTGGGCCTAAGTCAGGCTTTGGTGGCTTATGGGGTAAGGGAGGGAATCAGCGGGGCCGTTCATCATCACATGTTGAGTGTTGACCTGTTGTTGCTGTGAAAGAGAAAGAAAGAGAGAGAGAGAGAGAGAGAGTGTGAGCATAGCCTTTCTCCTGAACAATTTCTTTCTACCAAAGAATTGTTATGTTATGAAAAATATTTATTTCTAGATATACATGAGCAAATTTCATAATAAGTTATAAGAGTGGTGTGTGTTGTTTAGCTAAGTAGAGGAACACAAACATAATCACCGATGTGTGATTTTCCATCACTTCAGGAGGGGCACTGCAAGTTTTCTTGATTAGATATGCAGTTTTTTTCAGAATAGGAGAGAGAATTGATAGAGAAAATGGACAACCAGAAACTCAGATACACGCAGCTATAATTAGAAGTCATGCAACTTACTGCACTCGTATTCACTGTGTGTAGTGTTTGCTTCTGTTTTGAACACATTCATTTTTTTACTAGATGGAAATCTTACAAATGACCTAAAACATTTATTTTTTCATGCCTTACATAGTGGCCAACTAACTCATTGATCTAATTCAGTTCTGTGTCTGAAGTCCCTGACCCACTGACACTTTCTTTGAAGCCCAATTAAAAGATTCCTATAGATCAAACGATTGAAGGGAAACAGTAAATACAATGGAAGTAGATGCAACAGACTACCCACTATTGATCTTAACTGTTTCTTGGTAACTATGAGAGCTTCCCAGAGGAAGAATGACTGCTGTGATATCCCAGTGTAGGTATTCAGATGCAGTGTATAGCAGGATCACCCAACTCCTGTCTTTACAGGGTGACAGTACCAGAGATGCCCATTACAAGTCAAGGTTCTAGCAGTAAATAGTTGATGAATCAAGAACAGTTAAAAAGAACTGAAGATTTTACAAATGTTCATCGTGTCCTTTGAGTTATAGGTGATTGTATGCATGTAGAGAGCAAAGAACTGCAGTGCAAGAGTGTTGAGTGTTAGTAGCTGAATGAAGGATGTGGATAAAAAGCCTACTGGGTCATTTTATGTGGGAAAGTGCTGTGTGTTTATATCATGCTGTATGCCAGAAGGTGGACATTTTGGTGGGTTGCAGTGCTGAGAAGTTATGTTGTCCTGATGTATTTAGAGGCTATATAGAAGGCTTGGACATCTAATAGTCTGTTGGAAGATGTCTTAGGTTACTTTATTTACTCACAGGTCCTGCTGTTGGGTTAGGGAGACTGTTGTTGATAGTTGCAGTCTTAATTTGTGTAGCTATTCGTGTCCAATTAACAGGATGCGGAACAAAGAATAACTCCACACAGGCAGTGGATGTGTCAAGACCTGTGGAGCCGAGGGTACAAATACCTTATAAGACAGTGTACTGAGAACCTGTGCATTGCTCACCACTTATTAGAACATTCTTATTTATATTTATTGTAGTGTTCTGTGAGAGGATGCTTGTGGTTTAGGTTTAGAGTAGTTAGTCTTCACCTTAGCCTTCCATTCTCTCCTGAGTTCCTCTTATTAACTGGAGACTTTGAAGAAAAAAACTCTGTCTCCACTTTACTTTTTCACCAGGTGTTACTCAAGTGTTTTCTGGCTTTTTTCATATCGTTATTTGATTTATACTTGGTTACATATTTATTGCTGTTTTACCATGATTGCCTTCCCTCTCCCAGGCCTTTTTTTTTTTTACTACATTTATTCTCATTATTGTTTACTTGTTCATGGCATTTCTGTTTTTTCTCTTTACTACCGAGTTATTGATCTGATGTCATTGCTTCTCTTACAATGCATATTTTCTATCTCATTTTGTGTGTTTGTGGTGGAGAGAGTGTGTGTGTGTGTGTGTGTGTGTGTGTGTGTGTGTGTGTGTGTGTGTGTTTTAGAATGACACTAGTGAGACGTTTCTTGAGGTAGGTCATATTTATGCACAACTATTTATGTTTCACCATATTCCAAAGAATGACAACCATTCCTTCATTTAGAAAAGTGTATGTTTAAGGCTATGTTTAGTTGTGGATTTGAAGATTGTTAAGCTACTCCCTTTAACATTTTTTATTGTTATAGATGATTATATGCGATGTTTACAGTATTTATCTAGAATGTTTGTCTCATGTTTCCATATTACAAGGGCAGGGAAGGATGTATATTTGATTTTGTATTTTCTCTGTCTTCTTGGGTAGTTGTATATCACACTGTATAGTATTACTCTATACTTTTATACATTTTTCTTTTAGAGTATCCCTTTCTGGACATGGTGTGTGTGTGTGTGTGTGTGTGTGTGTGTGTGTGTGTGTGTGTGTGTGTGTGTGTGTGTGCGTGATTGTATTGTGTGTGTGTGCATGTGTGTGCTTGCATACATGCATGCAAACACCATATTAAGTTACATGCTGGACCTGCCCAACCAGCACCTGAAATACTGAGCATCATGGTGGTATGGTGTTTGGTAGTCAGCACCATCACACACCTGTGGTACTCAGAGGCTCACCTGTGGTCCATTCACCCCACCCTGAGCTTCTCTCACAGCTGCAGCCACCACTGTTTAGATGCCTTAGAATAGCCTGCTGTTCCATTCACCATTTCCCTTTGTTTCCTGTCTAAATCACTGTCAAATAGCACACCAACACCCTCCCTCCCATGGGTAGAATAAAGAGGATCTCATCACTGTGACGCCTTACTCGTACTGGTTGTCATGAATCACACAAGTACACTAGTTCAGAGTTTGCCAGTCATTCATTCAATCACAAATACTTTTCTTCATAATTCAGCATCTCTCCATCTTACCTCAGATTATATGAGTGGCAATATATAAAGTTAATTTGGTTCATGTATAAGTACAGTAGGAGGGTGCAGTGAGAAGAGAGGAAGGCAGTGGTGTGTTGGTGGATGCATATTTCTCATGAATTCATACATTTGCTGTCAGAATCATAAAAGTGTTAGTTGCCTTGTCATTAGACTGTGACTGGCTGATATCAAGTGCTCAGATCACCCACTGTTACCACAGCAGCTCAGAGCGTCCCTTGTCCACACGTTTCAAGTACTGGTGGTAAATACTTGGCACGACAGCCACTTCAATGGATGGTGGCAGTGTCTGCAGTGCTGCCAAGGAGAGGCTCAGCTGTGACCAGTGGGTGGTGTATCAGCTTTTCCTTTAGCATGAGTAAATTTTTTAGTAATGAAGAAAAGGAGAAAATGAACAAGTGTGTGTATTGTGGTAGGTTAGAAATTTCACCTCAGTTATTCAGCAATTGAAATAGCTACCACATCATGTAAATCTTTGAAAGTCACATGCTGGCTGTGAGAATTTTAATAATAATTGTTTTTACCACTACATATCTGGTGTTGGTGAGGGGAGGGAGAAGGGTGTGCCCCTGAGGAAGTGTTTAGCCTCTATAGCCTTGCCTATATACTGTTCCTTGGTCAAAATATATGCATCATATACATTAATGTTATGTAAACTTACTGGGGAGGCTGCTGAGGTAGCATATAGAGGGGCTATGAGAAAGAGAAGGTTTAGCAGCATTATCTTGTAACAGCATCATTCTGAAACAATTTGTGTTCCAAAATGAATGATTTTTAATAGTATGACAAAATAAATCTTTTGTGAAGACTGCAGTTTCATAAAAATTTGATCAAAGATTACACACAGGAATAAGTGACAGTTAATTACTATTTATGTTTACAAAATTATTAGGATCAGAGTCCCTGCTAAAGATGTGGCCAGAATTGAAGCACCAAAGGTGGTCTACTAAGTGAAGGTAGGAAACTTGATGTATTACTGAAAACATAACATACTTTATTACAAACAGGTTTTACTGGTATCTTGTATAAAGGATGAAGGAGGATATTGTTTCTATTGGTGGTGGTGGTTGTTTGTGTGGGGGGGCAGTGAAGGGTGTGGCAACTTGCAGCTCTAGATCTTGGGTTTCTTCCAGCCGCAGCACCTCTACTGAGTTTATGTTACAACCTTCACTTTACTTGAGGCCTGGAGCTGCAAGACCATTCTCAACACTTGCACACACACACACAGCCACCCTCACCAAGTTTCACAATTCTTCTTCAGTTTACAAAAATACTATTAACATACACTTGCATACTTATACAATAAATAGACACACACACATGCACACCAATCATGGACGAGGTATAGGGACACAATAGCTACCACTGTTGCCATAATTATAGCCTGTGTATTGCTCTCTGGTGACAGCCTGAATGACTGGCTTCAGGGCACTTTCACTTTTTCCATATCAGATAATGCAGTTGACTAGCTACTTATTATTAATACTTAGAGAAGTGTAATAAACTGAACATGTACTGGCTAACTGTTTACACTCAAATACTGAAATGGAAAACTATATAATAGAATATGGAAACAAGTCTATGTACACACAACAATAAGAAAAAATAACAAAACAATATATAATTTCTTTGCAACAAAACACATGGTAAGATGAAAACCAATGACAAACAGATACCATTTCCATGTAACACATACTGATTGCATTTTCTAATCATCACTTGGTGTTTGTAACTTGGACAATGCCTCCAGAAGCTCAGTGGAGTTGTGGTGGTCGCCAAACTCCCTCTCTCGGTGTTCGTACAGGATCCCTTGGCTGCCTGGACCCAACAAGAACACACCTGAGGGAGGAACAGGCTGTAGTTTTGCTGATGTGTTCATTGTATGGTTATCTTTTCCCATTTCTGAAGTGATGTGGTCAAGGATTCTAATGTGACTTTTCTATTATTTTGGATGAGTTTGTAAGATTGTGGTAAAAGCTCACAATCTGACACTTTTGGTATGTTATGTAAGATTGTGGTACAAGATCTTGTTGTGACTCTTTTTCTATTATTTGGGGTGTGTTCTGTAAAGTTGTGATCAAGAATCCTAATGTGTCATGCTCTCTTTTGCTGTGATCGGTGTGTTCTCACAACTTTAAGTCCTCTGATCTGCTGATAATCTCATTACAAAATCTAACAACTGACATCTTAACAAACCCAGAGGAATTGAGACTGAGAAAAAGCACAAAATACTACAATGGCAGTGAGAGTGGCAGGTTACTTGATGTTTACCCATGACATTAACATATTCAATATTTTTACCATGATATTTATATTCTCTTCTCTTAGTTACCAAAAGGGGATGTAGAAGAGAACATCATACTGAACACCTCTGAATCAAGTCCTTATGTCAGGTAAGACATCATCATCATCATCACCATCACCATCATCTCACATTGCGATAGGTGCAGTGCCTCTCTAAGCTTTTCTCAATCACCCTTGTCACCTGTCAGTCCTTACCATGCCAACCCAGCAACTCCTTATCTTGTTTTATCTTTATCTCTAAGTATTGTCTATCGACTAGCACTCAAGACCGTAAAAGGTCTATTTTCAAAGGTCAAAGGTCACAGGTTACTAATTGCGTTCTCTTCAATATTTCTTTAACAATGATAATGCAGAATTCTTAAATTATTGTTAGAAACATGAAAACACTTGAGAATCGTAGTAACATCCACAACAGACTAGTAAGTGTTTGAATATGCAATGCAATATACTTACTGCCCAGCAACGTTCCGTCTCCCTTCAGGTTTCCCTCGACACCCTTGCTGGTGGCACGCCTGATGTTCTGCCACACACTCCACCTCAACATCCCCGTCACTACTGGGAGGACAGGGCCATAGAACCTCTTTTCCTTATCCAAGAGAAGATCGCCCTTGAAATAGGGAGCGAACTCGGCAGCACCAAGCTCTTCATGGAGGAGGGCATACATAGGCACTCTCTTAGCCTCGAAGTGCTCCTTGAGGCTGGAGAGGGCTTGCGCCTCCTGACGAAGGCAAGTATGTGGTGAGACTTACTATAACTACTACTACCACTACTACTACAATAGTCTACTACTAATATTTTTTAAGCAATTTCTTTTACTACTATAAAACAGTAATAATAATAATAATAATAATAATAATAATAATAATAATAATAATAATAATAATAACAACAACAATATATTACCAACAATAACACATAAAAAAAAAAAAAAACATAAACCAAGTTCCCCTTATCCCCTCCACGCGCCTCACTGACCATTACCACCACCACCACCAGACAAGCGCACAAGACTCACCTCCCTACACAAATTTCATCCGGGCCTCCTCACAGCCATCACCAACGCCCCTTGCTCCCTCCACAGCTCTCCACCCAGGACCTCCTTCACATCATCAAGTCGCTTCAAGGGCGCGCCACTCAGCCATTCTGTAATAAGCGGTTAGTCGGTTACTAGAGAGAGAGAGAGAGAGAGAGAGAGAGAGAGAGGGGGGGGTACTGGTATAGTGGGGGAGAGGGAAAGACGTGAGAAGGTTTGCGTGAGTTTTGTGTGTTGGTTATTTTCTCTCCTTCAGCCTGACAGTGATTGGTTTGCGTGCGTGATTACTTTGTTTTCTTTAGAGATTCCACGTAGTATAGCATAATTCAGTGTGTTAGTCCTTATTTATTATTATTATTATTATTTTTTTTTTACTTAACAGTTTTGCGGGCAGGTTGTTTGTTTGTGCGTGCGTGCGTATAGGAATTCCGGAAGGTCCAGTTTATTTATAGTGTTTCGTGAGGGGATGACGGCAAAACAGCCGGGTAATTGAATATTTTCTTGTTAAACCTTGACGTGCATGGCGTATCGGGTGCAGGCTGCGTCAGTGTGAGTGAGGGAGGGCGCCAAGCACAAGCACTATTGAACATGCTATAGTCTGTTCACATAAGTCTGAGCCGTGAAGCCGAGCCTCATTTGAAAGGAGGCCGCTGATTGGCTGGCCCCCTCTCTCATTCACCTTGTGTTGAAAGGCTGCATCATGAATGCTTTGTGGTACATGCTTTTGTTTTATTCGTTATATCTCATCTTATACACATAACAGACAGTTTCTGTTGGTACCGTTACACTCAACAGTAAATGCAGAAGCTTTGATACTAGGGAAAAACAATTAATAAACAACTATAAAGAAGTTTTAGCGAGTTGAAGTGGAAAACTTTTCGCGACATCTTTATAACACGGTTTACTTATCATCATATCCTTTGGATATATTTAAAGGAATGCTGTTATAAATTATTGCATTTCATAAAAGAATGTCTCCTGAAAGGTATGCAACTTCCAAATTATAGTTAAAAGATAATGTAAGCGAATTACATAATTATTTATGGGAAAGTATGACTCGCGAGGAAGGGCGCAGCGGAGTGCCGCCAGGGAAGACACCTGCTGGTTCATCTTGATCCAGTTATAACTGGATTACTATAAATCATGTTTTGTACCCATATGTATAAATAGTAAAGTTGTTTTGCCTGAGTGAATGCCTATGTATGTGCTTGTATGCTTGTACGCATACTAGACTGGATTATGCTCCCACCGCGACCACTCCTCCGTGCCCTTCCTCGCGAGTCATACTTTCCCATAAATAATTATGTAATTCGCTTACATTATCATTTAACTATAATTTGGAAGTTACATACCGTTCAGGAGACATTCTTTTATGAAATGCAATAATTTATAACAGCATTCCTTTAAATATATCCAAAGGATATAATGATAAGTAAACCGTGTTATAAAGATGTCGCGAAAAGTTTTCCACTTCAACTCGCCAAAACTTCTTTATAGTTGTTTATTAATTGTTTTTCCACGAGTATCAAAGCTTCTGCATTTACTGTTGAGTGTAACGGTACCAACAGAAACTGTCTGTTATGTGTATAAGATGAGATATAACGAATAAAACAAAAGCATGTACCACAGCATTCATGACGCAGCCTTTCAACACAAGGTGAATGAGAGAGGGGGCCAGCCAATCAGCGGCCTCCTTTCAAATGGGGCTCGGCTTCACGGCTCAGACTAATGTGAACAGACTATAGCTACACATGTACCTCCATAACTCGGGTCGTTCGGAAGCGCTTTGTGTAATCAGAGTTACGTTCAATGCCACGAGATGTTTGTTAGGGTTAACATTGATGCTTTTATTCTATTTCTTTTCCTGTATATGCATCCCATGTTAAACCACCATTGTGTTATGAATATATCCTTGAAAGCTCCATTAAGTTACTTTAAACAAGACACTGAGACGTACTTGTCTGCTTGATAACCTTTGATTGTTCTTCATTGTAAAATAAAGGGAAAGCCACATACATGTAGCTTACTCTCTTCCATGGGAAACAAAGGAGAGGGAATTGGATGAAATTACAGGCAAAATAAATGAAATTAGATGATATTGCAGTTAAAATTGGGAGAAATGGGTAAAGTTGCAAAAAAAAAAAAAAAACTAAGAAAAGGGGGGATTACACGAACAAAAACATTTAAAATTTTTCACGATAGAGTTCGCAAAAAAAAAAAAAAAAAAGAAAAGAAAGAACAACAACGCCTTCCTTGATAAAACAAACAAGAAAAAAAACTAGTAGATCACGTTACGAACAGGATAGCTCAATGTTTTCAGTTCACACACACACACACACACACAAAAGAACAAGAAAACAAGCGAGAAGAAAGGAAAAGACGTGAAAACCAGTCTTTACACCATTTACGTGTAGTGTATCAAAATCACTCACCAGTCGAGGCTTTCGGGGGCGGGGAGAGCCAGTCAAGGGGCCTGTTACAGTAGGCCACAAACCCCGTCAGCGCCCCCGTCAGGATCCACGGCCAGTTGCTCACCATAACGGACAGCGACATACTGCGCCCCGCCTGAGGAAGAGACGGAGAAACTGTTAAGATAAGATTATACGTACTTCTTCACATGATTGAGTTAAGCACCTTCCACTATGAAATTTTATCCTCCCTTGCGCAATTCAGAGTAAGAATGAGGTTAAAATTGTACCGGATGTTTTAATGAAGGTAATAAGGAGTCGTGATTTGGTAAGAGTGTAGTAAATAAGTTTTAAGTGTTTGTGAGGTGTGCACTGGCGTCACACACACACACACACACACACACACACACACACACACACACACTGTTGTGTGTGTGTGGGTTGGAAGTTGCATTCTTTTCAGTCTATGAAGACAGACTGAAAAGAATGCAACTTCCAACCCTGGAAAACAGAAGAGAAAGGGGAGACCTGATAGCAATATACAGAGTGATGATTGGCATGGAAAAAATGGATAGGGAAGATCTGTGTATGTGGAATGGAAGAATGTCGAGAGGGCATGGGAAAAACTAAAATGGCCACTTATAGGAGAGATGTGAAAAATATAGCTTCCTCATAGAAGGGTGGAAGCATGGAATAGTTTAGACATGGAAGTGGTCAACGCAAGGAATATTCATGATTTTAAGAAAAAGCTGGACATTAATAGATATGGAGACGGGACAACACGAGCATAGCTCTTTTCCCGTATGTTACAATTAGGTAAATACAATTAGGTAAACACACACACACACACACACACACACACACACACACACACACACATTGCTATCTATTTCACAAGCTGGCAACGCTCACTGATAATGTGGTATGTATATTTTTGCGGTTCTTCACACATCGCGTCTTTTCGTCAGTTGCATCACACAACGAGACCTTCACAAACACAGCCTCCCTTCTGACCTTGAGTCTTATAACCCGTTGGTGCAGAGATAATAACCATCGCACCATGACAGGAGAAAAAAAAAAAGAAACATGAAAAGAACACACACACACACACACACACACACACACACACACACACACACACACACACACACACACACACACACACACACGTACTCAAATCCGCATAGCAACTACAAAACGAAACTACAGCATGATTTTGCGAGAACACTAGATCACTTCATTCTAAAATTCGTAAGGTTACTCTATGAAGAACCATGTGTCGTAATATTATAGCGAAAATACACCCACAAATAAATAAATAAATAAACCACACCTAATCAAACGCAAATCACTTCCACCTTTTCCACAACTCACTTGTCACAAATAGCGAGGGAGACAGTAAACACTAAACGAGAGAAAGATTGAGGAACGCCAAATGCCAATCAAGCTTCGTCAACTTCCACTGGGTTGCGTCCGCCCGTCGGTCTGTCCGTGCGGTGAGCGAGTCAGGGCTGCTCTGTGAAGCCCCGGATGCTGCCACCCTGTTATATTATGCTGGACACAGACGTGCTCGGGGAAATACTGGAGGGTTGTGAGTTATTTCCATGGTTTTACCCCTCAGGAATCTTACAGGATTTCTTCTAAAACTGTGAAAAGGATGTCACGTTCACTTATTCTGAGACTGAAGCATACGAGCATAATCGTTTGTGTTCAGTGTCACCGTTCGACATTTAACATTAGAACCTTAGAAAACGAGGGGAGCTGCAATAGGTTGTCGGTTAGGTTAGGTTAGTTATATTAGGGTCAGTTATGTTGTTGCCTCTTCACTACAACAAAAGAAAAGCACACAGGTATAAGATTTGTGTTCAGTATTACCGCTCAACATTTAGGTTAGGTTAGACATATTAGGTCACTTATGTTGTTACCTTGACTACAGTAATATAACAGGTTCACGTGTAGTTTCCTTCATGCTATTCTCTCATAACATCACCTTTCTTCAAGTTTTTATTATTATTGGTGAATGATTAGATGCATTTTGTCTTTCCTCTTTAAGTAAGTCTTGCCTCTTGGTCATCTAACACTACAGACTGGTATGAATTGACAGTTCTTGCGTTCTGACATGACATCACATTTATTTCCGTGAGTTATCTACAGGAAAAGAAAAAATGTAAAAAAAAAAAAAAAAAAAAAAAAGCTAGTTCAAGCATTGTGTCCCTATCCATCCTTCACACACACACACACACACACACACACACACACACACACACACACACACACACACACACACACACACACACACACACACACACACCTTATATGCACGAACAAAATGTCTGATGAGAAAGGTAATGTAAATGTTCTTTTAAGTGACGTAATTCATCATCATCTGAGAGAGAGAGAGAGAGAGAGAGAGAGAGAGAGAGAGAGAGAGAGAGAGCTTAATCTTGCATCCTTAAAAAAAAAAAAAGTTATGAAGAAATCTCAAGTTTTCAAGCCGACCTATTTCCTTTTTTCTTTTGAACATGCCCGGGTGGAAAGGAAGGAAATGCATGAGGCAACGTGAGTCTTTTGACATTTCTACCACAAGTGTAAAGGTTTGGTACATACGAGACAAGGGAGAGAATAGACGGTCGTGGGAGAAGAGGAAGAGATGTTTGAGACTAATCCAATTAGAGCCAGACGGATGTGATTCAGTGGGTTCTAATGGGTGTGTAGGCCCGAATTCAGAAACACTGCTCTCTCACCACGACTACTTTCCAAGGCCACAGAGATAATTAGCGGGGTTTTCAAGAGTGTTTCTTCAGTTAATAATGTAGAAATCTTGTCACTCTGCCTCTGAAACCGTAAAAAACACCTTAAAAATCGTATAATTTTGAAATAAAGCCTTTGAAATAGGAGAAGTGAATCATAGAAGTGTTTGAGGATACGAACCTTGTGTCTCAGTGATGGGGAAGATTCCTATGCTGAACCGTCATTGGACTCATGAAACACTACGAAACCTTATCACTGGAACACAATACAGGTTTTTACTTTCTTTTCTTCATTTTTTTAGGAAAGCAGGAAGGAGGAAGAGTAGTGGGAAAGAAGGAAAGGGTGGGGCAAGTTATGAAGGAGAGCGAAAGGGAAAACACTCTGGAATATATCTCAAATATCCGCTTTTGTACTTCGTTATAGCGCACATTGGAGGGACGCAAAAGTGAAATAGAAAGGAATGAGTATGCTATAGATTCGTACTTCGTTATAGCGCACAGAAAACAGGATACTGGAGTGACGTAAAGGTGAAACGGAGATGAATGACTGTGCTATAGATACGAACATTGAATACAAGGACACGGATGTTAGTTTACCGGGTATGGTGAATAAAAATGATGCATCAGAGAGAGAGAGAGAGAGAGAGAGAGTGTGTGTGTGCAATACGGAGAGATGCAGGAAGTTTAGAGGGCAAGGGAGGAACATCAAGGCATTCAAGGCATTTTGAGTAGACAGGGAAGACAGGCAAACATTTCATCACCCATCTGTGTTCGGCGCAAGGCTCACCTTCGTCCTTCGTAACGCCCTTTGTGGCGCAAGCTGGGTGTACTGTGTTCGTCTGTATGTATGTATGTGCGTGTGTACGTGTCTGCCTGCCTGCCTGCCTGCCTGCCTGTGTGTCTGGATATCTTGTTACGTATTTGAGTGGCTATTTGAGTGTACTTATAGTTGTCTGTGTGGTTGTACGTCTGAATCTCGGATGGTTTAAGTATGTGGTTCAAATTCTCTCTCTCTCTCTCTCTCTCTCTCTCTCTCTCTCTCTCTCTCTCTCTCTCTCTCTCTCTCTCTCTCTCTCTCTCTCTCTCTCTCCTTCACATCGAGTTCTTAGACACCACCACTTTTGTTCTCAAACTCCCAGACCAGCATTCGTTTATTCAATAGGAAGAAAATGGCACATCTTATCCAATCGAGAGTACAGAATGGATTTGTCCCTCTCGTATGTTTTCCTGGTGTGAGATACGAGGAAAAACGTCCCGTCCCGCCCGCCACCCGCCTGGACTTTCATCTTTCTCTCTCCTGGAACTGCAGCGAGAGGTCACGTCTTGTACACACCTATTAAGCAATCGTGGAGAAAGAGAGAGAGAGAGAGAGAGAGAGAGAGAGAGAGAGAGAGAGAGAGAGAGAGAGAGAGAGAGAGAGATAAACAAGCGGACAGTCATAATAAACACACAAATATGAGACAAGTAAACAAATAAATAGGTATAAGACAAATGAATAAAAAAACAATTAAAAACACAAATGGATGAATAATAAAAAAAACTAAGCAAGCAAACAAACAAACAAACAGATAAACAGACGGACGAACACGCTTAAGGACAGACACACACACACACACACACACACACACACACACACACACACACACACACACACACACACACACACACACACACACACACACACACACACACACACACACACACACACAGGTTACGAGCACCAGGCAGGAACAAGTCAGAGGTAACCAAACAAAGTCACAGTCTCCCAGGTGCTAATTTGTAAAGGTGTCCGCCAAAGGTCATTACCACCACACCCTCATGCTCCGCCTCCCTCCCGTCCTTGCCGCCTCGAGTTTTGTGACGCGAGACCTTTCTTTCTGTTCCATGAAATGACTCAGTTCTCTTCACGAAGCGGCATTTTTTTGTTCATCAGTTTGTTTATTGTTATGTAAGAGGGGTTTTGGTCAGTGGCTCCTCTCGAAACAGTATTTTATTCATTCATTTGTTTATTTAAGGTTCTGGCATGCAGGGCGTACGAAGAGGTATGAAAAATTGCTCAATGATGTGTCAGGCCAGTATTCTTAAACGTTTTGCTCTCTCACCCTAACTACTTTCCAAAGGCTTTAGTTGAAGATGTTCGTGTTTTTAAGTGTATTTTTATGGTTCCGGTGATGGACTGGCAAGATTTCTCGATAATTATAAGGAAAAACTGTCTAGAAAACCCGGTAAGTCGTCTCCGTGGCCTTGGAAAACTTTCATTCGCTCAATTATCCAAGACTAGAGAATGTCGTCAAATACTGTTTGAACCGTTTCACTGATAGGAGTATAAGAACATAGGGAGGTTCAGCTGCAAAAAGGAATTATAGATAGGTACACGTGTATGAATCGTTTAACTAATAGAAATACAATGACCTGAAAAAAAATTTAGCTTTGAGTAGCCATTATGTTAACATGTGGTAGTTCTTGTATCAAACTGTACTAACATGACTTCTCTTACAGATGAAAGTGTTTGTTGCATTCGGGTATAGTTTCGAAACACACTTCTTGCAGCAATCGGGTATTTTGGGTCTTCCAGTACCTGTATGTTTATTTCCCTCCCTCACTCGCTTGAATAACTTACCTTAGATCGAGTGCTTACGCTTCATTCTCACCGATATAATAATTTAGATCTATTTAGTAACACTGAAACTGGGCGGTTGGTTCCTTTGAGCACATCTTAAATGAAGTCGAAATTTAATGCTGGTGCTTTATTTCATGACAGTGAAACCAGTACTATCATCTAGACTTATTCAGTAATAATTATAATACCTGTAACTCACAAGACTGGGAGACTGTGTATATAGTTGATACCTTGGAGAAACTCTTGAATAATTACCCTAAATCTACTGCGTATGCATCACTTTCGTCATTCAAGTAATCTAAACCTAATTCAGTAACAATATCTTTACCTCACAAGACTAAGCAGTTGGTTCTCCTCGGTGGGTGCAGCGGAGACGAAGCTGTACTCGTGCCGTCCCTCAGGTAAACACAGGCGCTAGGAATGCCCCGGCTTAAGTCAACAGAGCGTGCGTCACAGTCCCCACCTAACCACTGGCCTAACCTTTCCCTTGTTCTGGTATCTCTTTATCCATCTCCTCGGGTCCTTCAAGGATTGTGAAGGGGGTGTACTATTCCTTCTCTCCTCCTCCTATTGTTCTTTCTCCTCCTTGTTCTTGCTGTCTTTTGTTCCATGTTGATTTTCCTCTCTTAGCTCGTGTTGACATCTTTCATGTGCGTGCTTTGATTTCCCTATCTTGTTCAACTCATCCTTACTCTCGTTCTCCTACTGTTCATCACTCTTCCCCGTTTCTCTCATTACCGTCCTTGTCCTTTTTTTTTTTATCATATTTCTTCCTCTGTCTATACGCAATCGTCCCTATTCTTGTCCTCGTCCTCCTCCTCCGTTCTACTTCCTCCCACTCCCCATCTGTGCTCTAATCCTCCTCCTCTTGTCCCTTTTCTTCTTTCAACTTCCCAACACTCGCTATTAGAAGCAAAAACACGAGAACTTTCAATATATAAACTAAGTGAAAAACTAAAAAAAAACTATATATCAATCACGAGGAACGGAGCTGAATAGGGAGGTGGAGATGCAAGGGAGAAACAGACAGCGAAACTTATGCATCTGCTGGAAAGGTCAGATGTGATATGGAAGAGGAATAGAGGGCAAAGAGGAACAGCTGTGGTTTAGTGGGTGGAAGGGTGGAAGGGAATGTGGAGCGGATGTTGTGTTGTGTGGCTTGGTATGGTTCTATAGGTATTATAAGTGGGGATTATGTGGGTGTGGGTAGTGTAAGTGGATAAAATAGGTGGAAATCAGTGGCATGAATGTAAAAATGGGTAAAGCAAGATTTTGATTGGCGTGGGTGGATGTAGGTGGGTGAGATAAGTGGGTTTGAGTAACATGGATGAGTATAGCTGAATAAAACAGGAGGGAATGAGTAACATGGATGGATTTATGTGGTATAGATGGGTGTTAGTGGATAAGGTAAGTAGATTCGAGTAACATGGATGACTACGTGGATAAAACATGTGAATTTGAGTAGGATGCAGATAAAGTAGATAGAAAAGAGAGCTAAAGTGTGAAAATTAATGAATAAGATAGATGGAACTGAAAGGTGTGCCCAAATACAGTAGAGATGGATAAGCTATAATTAATTCAGTGGTAGGTGGAAGCGTTCATCATTCATACCGATAAGATTAAGAAGGTGAGTTAAAGTTTAGGTAGGTCTAGGTTAGGTGAAGTTAAGTTAGGTTAGGATAAGTTAATTTAGGTGGAAGTTATGTTAGATTAGGTTAGCTTAGGGCAGGTTAAGTTATATTACGTTTGGGTATGTTAGGTGAAAGTTAGGTTAGGTTAGGATAGGTTAAGCTGTATTAGAATAGGAAAGTTAGGTGAAAGTTAGGTTAGATTAGGTTTGGTTAGGATGGAAATTATGCTAAGTCAGGTTAAATTCGAGTAGGCAAGTTGTATTAGGTTAGGTTAAACTAGGTGAAAGTTAGGTTAGGTTAAGTTAAGTTGGGTGAAGTTATTTTGGATATGTTCAATTTAGAAGCGAGTAAAGGTGACATAGACAAAATAGAAATAGTTACAATATGGCTAAAACACGCTTAAGCCATCCCGCATCTAGTTATACCCATCAGAAACTCAACATATCAAAATGGGAGACTAAAACACCATTAAATCTTCCAGCATCTAATTATACCCATCAAAACCTCAACATATCACAGTGGGAAGTCAGTCAGTCCCAAAGAACATTACCGCGTCTTCCCAAGCTGTGCATTACATAAGGAGCTCCTGTGGGACTTTCTAGCAGTGCAGGACAGTCACGTTTGGATAGTCACGAGCGAGACAGCTCAGGCTACGGTACTCTAAAGAATATTGCATCACTTCCCCTGGACCTCCTAGCCTCCTACGTCACGTCACGCTCCTGCTGGCGACCTGAAGGGAGCAGGAAAGAGAGAGAGAGAGAGAGAGAGAGAGAGAGAGAGAGAGAGAGAGAGAGAGAGAGAGAGAGAGAGAGAGAGAGAGAGAGAGAGAGAGACAGACAGACAGACAGACAGACAGACAGACAGACAGACAGACAGACAGACAGACAGACAGACAGACAGACAGAGAAAGAGGCAGAGGCAGACTGGGAGAGACAAGCAGGCAGGCAGAAATGGAGAGAGAGAGAGAGAGAGAGAGAGAGAGAGAGAGAGAGAGAGAGAGAGAGAGAGAGAGAGAGAGAGAGAGAGACTATTTGCTAATGTAAATACATAAGAAATCCCAGTGAGGAATAAACTTACTTTTGTTTAGAGAGAGAGAGAGAGAGAGAGAGAGAGAGAGAGAGAGAGAGAGAGAGAGAGAGAGAGAGAGAATTAATAAAAAAAAACAGGAAAACTTTAGGAGAGCAAACAGGATGTACAGTACTTGTCACCTGTTTACTACTTCACGTTTGAATAACAGGTGATAATGAGAATACCTACAACAACAACAACAACAACAACAACAACAACAACAACAACAACAACTACTACTACTACTACTACTACTACTACTACTACTACTACTACTACTACTACTACTACTACTATTATTATTACTACTATTACTATTACTACTACTACTACTACTACTACTACTACTACTACTACTACTACTACTACTACTACTACTGCTTCTACTATTACTATTATATTAACTACTACTATGACCATTCACTACCACCATCATCACCACCACCACCACCACCACCACCACCATTAGTGCTAAAAGAAGGAGGCTCTAGTAAATGGTGTATCAAGAAAGAAAGACGAGACGAGAAAGACAAAGAAAAGAAAGAAATAAGAAAACGAACATAGTTTCTGGTTATGTGTAAACACGTCACTTTTGTGGAGACTTTTTCCGACACATCCTTGAGAAAATGCAACTCACATGACGCCAGCTGTTTTGAGAGAGAGAGAGAGAGAGAGAGAGAGAGAGGTTCCAAATAAATTATAAGTAATAGCTAATAATAATGGCACGTGGGAGAGCTGACGAACACACACACATATTCTCTCTCTCTCTCTCTCTCTCAAAAAAAAAATAATAATAATAATAATAATAATAATAATAATAATAATAATAACAATAATAATAACTCGGGTGGTAGTGACACAAGGACAACAGAAAAACTACAGAGAGAGAGAGAGAGAGAGAGAGAGAGAGAGAGAGAGGAATTTGCGTGAAAATCCAAAATTATGTTAATCCACTTCTTGCAAGACCATAACTAATCTCTCTCTCTCTCTCTCTCTCTCTCTCTCTCTCTCTCTCTCAAATCAATAAACCCATTTTTTTCTCATTATTTTTTCCTTCATATCACGCAAAACAGAAAAAGAAGCCAAGTACGACAATGTTACTGGAACGTACGATGGCGATATAGCCAAGCTTGACCCAAACGGTACGATAAGTAAAGAGGATGCTTGCTTGACTCAAAGTAAAAGTTATTGTCTTTTTACCGGGAATTCTGTTACGTAAGCGAGGAGAAAGAGGACGAGGGAAGAGGATGAGGGGTTACTACGTGTGAAAGGAAACGAAGGATAAATTCATGGAGAAAAAAACCGGATATGAAAGAGAGACTGAAATAAGAATAAGGACAAGAGTAAATAATAGTAGAGGAAGGATAACGAAGAGGAAATGAAACGAGAACGAGGAAAAAACGAAGATTATACAAGCAAACCTGAGAAGAAAATTGATACAAGGGAAAAAACAACGAGAGACTATTATATTTGGACTAACGGAGGAATAGAAAACGTGATTGACATGAGAGCTAGGCGAATGTAGAGATAAACAGCAGTAAAATTAAACAAACCAGTGAAGGGAATGGACCAGCTGGGATATCTTGAGTGGTGCCTGAGTGGAAGGATGGATGAGGGCATACGTGACAAGCGAGGCAAAGCAGAGATGAAAAAGAGAACGGGAAGCAAGATGAAGGCGCGAGAACAATAGATAGACGAGAAGATAAGAAGGAGAATATGAATAGAAAAGAGAGAGAGAGAGAGAGAGAGAGAGAGAGAGAGAGAGAGTTGAATGAATATGGATGAGTTAGGGAGAAGGGAAGGTGATGTGTGTGTGTGTGTGTGTGTGTGTGTGTGTGTGTGTGTGTGTGTGTGTGTGTGTGACGGAAGAATGAAAAAGAAAGGGGTGACAACATACGAGGGAAAATCGGTAGAAAAACGTTGATTGCAAGCAGGTGATGGAATGAATACTTGGAAGATACGGATGAGTGAAGAACAAAGATGACGTCGCGCTAAAGTAGAATGCAAAATAAGGAAAAAGGGGAAAAATTATGAAATATTTAAGAATGAGAAAAGGGACGATAGAAAAAGAGAAAGGAAACATAAATTATTCAGGTATTTTCATAAAGACGTGACGAGAGAGAGAGAGAGAGAGAGAGAGAGAGAGAGAATATACATGACTATGAAATAATGTAAGAGAAGGAGAAGAAGAAAACCGAAAATAAATAGTGAAGAAATATCAACCCAAAAGTATAATTGTCGAGGATGAAACGAAATATAAATTAATATAATGAATAAGGAAAGGAATGTCAAGTGAGTCAAGTGAGTCTAGTGTGTGGGAGAGAGGGAGTGGGAGAGGGAAGAGACTGTGACGGGAGAGTGAGAGCATGAGTGAGTGTGAGTGGGAGAACATGCAAGCCTGCTGATTTAGAGAGAGAGAGAGAGAGAGAGAGAGAGAGAGAGAGAGAGAGAGAGAAGGAAGAAAGAAACGTAATTGTGTGGGACTTTTTTCTGATGGCAAGTCACGCACGATTAATCTCACTATCTCTCTCTCTCTCTCTCTCTCTCTCTCTCTCTCTCTCTCTAGGTAAGCCTAACTCAGCTCCAATTAGCAAGCAAGGTCAGGCACCGAACAAAGCACACACACACACACACACACACACACACACACACACACACACACACACACACACCGCGTAGTGTAGTGGTTAGCACGCTCGACTCACAATCGAGAGGGCCGGGTTCGAGTCCCGGGGCGGCGAGGCAAATGGGCAAGCCTCTTAATGTGTGGCCCCTGTTCACCTAGCAGTAAATAGGTACGGGATGTAACTCGAGGGGTTGTGGCCTCGCTTTCCCGGTGTGTTGAGTGTGTTGTGGTCTCAGTCCTACCCGAAGATCGGTCTATGAGCTCTGAGCTCGTTCCGTAATGGGGAAGACTGGCTGGGTGACCAGCAGGAGACCGAGGAGGTGGTGAATTACACACACACACGTCGAAAACCGCTCACGTAATATCTGGTCTTAAGTTTAATAAAATAAGTAAATAAACAGATAAATAGATATATACACATAACTTATGAAAAAAAAATATTAATAGTATGAACACACTAAGAGAAGATAAGATAAAAGAAAATGATGATAATAATGGAAATATTAACAATGACACCACCACCAGTCACCACCACCACTACCACCACCACCACAACAACAACAATAACAACAACAACAACAACAACCATTTATATAACAGGTTTGGCTCAGATCACGTTCACTCCTCTTATCTCGTCTTACATGTTGCTGTTATCATTCTTATAGCTGGTGTTGTTGTTGTCGTAATCATCATCATCATCACCACCATCATCATCAAAGTTCTAGGTACAACGATGACGTCAGGACATGTTAATTTTGACCATGCTATTAAATTTCTGCTCCCGTTCTTCTTCATTTCCTGTCATGAGGTGCATACAATTACGCCATCAATATTCATTACGGCTTCTGCATCCTATTCGTCCATCGTGCTCAGCTATATCCTTTCTACTTACTTTGAAATAATTGACAGTCTCTCTCTACAACAATCTTATCACTCCTGAATATGAAAGAACGTACTGTAACTTTAGTATTGAGCTTCGAAACACTTTAAAGTCTCATAAAAGCTGTTTCCATGAGTCACAAAGATGATTACCTCTCTCTCTCTCTCTCTCTCTCTCTCTCTCTCTCTGTGCGTGTGTGTGTGTTAAACTATTACCAGAGTCGTAAAAATGGACTTGAAAGTCTTACTAACTACCACAATAGTATTTTAAGAGTAGTTCATAGTAGGGTGTTTGAGAGTGCGGTCCCTCGTGTGATCTTAACAACCGTAACAAACTACAACACATCTACTTCACATATAATGGTGAGAGTGGATTGCAGAATAGGGGGGCTTGCATGTGACAAGTACGTGTAGGTGTTTAATAATTAATGTGCGAGTGATATTGATGGTTGGCGCCACGTTTAGAATATTGAAAACTTACAGAATAAATGTACAACAAACGTTTTTCTTGCATGTTAATCTACTGAGTGTGAATGTGCAGTATTTACATCCATTATTAGTTGCCATGGAGTTTATCATTATACAACAAACAGTCTTTGCACTGTGAACGATTTTGTGTGAAATAGCATAACACATTTTCTATTTGGAAACAGGATATTAATGGGTGAGAGGAATAGATCCCCCTAGGCCTATGTGTTGTATTGGGATTGAAAGAGACCGAGCGAGGGACAGAATAACTTCCTCTGTATCCTATCCCTGCAATGAAACAAGGTGATGGGCATCTTATCTCCATCTCAGTTCGGCATGTTTAACAGTAATACGTGACTGAACACCGGTGATATAGCAACTAACCGGCAGCCTTTGATGGTTCAGGGTAACAGCAGGCCACCGTCACGGGCCAGGGGTGACAGAGCGTGACGGGTTGACAGAGAGTGACAGCAGGGGATGGAGATAGATTCTAGGTAGTTATGAAAGGCAGATAAGATTCAGTAGATACATATGCACAGGGAAAGAAATGGTTTACATACACAAGATTTCCGAGAGGTGGCCCGTTCTGCTCAACCCTGGATCATCACAGTACAGACCCGCCGATTGCCCGGTTGCCTCCAATGAAGTGATTCAAGTGTTATTTCCACTTATCCACAGGTCACGTGTTGCTGTCTTGGCCTGTCATTGGCCACAAACACAGATTATATTGGCGGGAAAACAGCGCGACGTCGTCACACGTCATTCATTGACGAGAATCATGCGCACTGCCCTTCCTGCCAGTAACAACACACACACACACACACACACACACAAACACACCATAAAACAGCTCGCTACTAAAAACAAACACGTTCTTGTTCTTGTTGGTTGTAGGCTTGTTTAGTGTTTACCACTCACCAGCCTATATCTTTGCCATGGGGTTGATCACCATTATATTGTCGTCTTTAACACATCCAGCATCCTCACTTAACTTTTTTTTTTTTTTTTAAGGGTGTTTTTTGTGTCATCTGATGTGTTTTGTACAGATGCATGTGTCAATATTAATTAGTTTTCGTCATCACTAAGGCAATATTACGTAGTTTTCATCATTTTCGTGTCAATACTTCCTAATATTCGTCATATTTGTTTTAATGTTACTTAGTTTTCATAATTTTCGTGCCAATATTACTTAATTTTCATGATTGTTCTGTGAATATTACTTAGCATTTTCATCTCAATATTACTTAGTCTTCCTCATTTACGTCCCGAAAAAAAATATTACCATAGATCTAATAGAAAGAGTAATTACTTCATTTACTCTCCACCCGTCACGTGGCAATAACTTTATGATGTGGCATTGCTCCCCCCCAACCCTCCCCCATCCCGATATTGCTGAGAGGAGCGGGGATGAGCATATTTCGTGGGAGGAGGTGCTGAGGAGGGACGGGGCAAACAGGCGGGAGAGAGAAGAAATGGGGCAGTTCACTAATGGAGGAGAAAAAAGATAAATAAATAAAATAAATAAATAAAAAAATAAATGAATATTAAATCTATTCAGTAATTTTTCTACCTTTCTTTTCGAAGTTTATTGCAGTTTCTCTGTCTTCAGTATTGTAAGGTGTTGCATATAGCAGTATAAGAGTTAAAAGACAAAATAAACTATTTACATCCAGGTTTCATGAGGTCTCCTGTAAAATGTCTCCGTTTTCTCTCACTTGCCTCAGCGTCACTCATCCCAACATTTTCGTTCTGTTTGTCTCTCCGGTAATACAACATACGTGTGAATAATTACTTGAAATAATCAGCAATATAATCGTATTATTAATTATAGAAACACGTGACTGAACACATTGAAAAACGATTTATATCGATTTAATTGCGTTACCCATACAATATGTTTTCTATCATACTTGTCTGGATACATAACAGTACTTACCTAACAATAATAACCTGGCAGTAGTAACAGTAATAATGGTCACAGTATTCTTAAAATAGTGCCAACATCACACGTGTTTGGAAAACTGACCATGATGTTTCAGTTGCCCTTATTTTTATATTTCAATCAATAATGTCAAACTTATTATGTCAGAACTAACTTGTACTACTCACTCTCCCTTGCTCTTTCCTCCCTGCGTCCCGTCGTAGTGCTAAATCTAAGTAGTTGACGAGATAATAACAATATTCTCAACACAGATGCAACATAATACTTCCCCTGCCACTACCTAGCCAACACTGTCGTACACCCCTGCAGTGCAGGGCCTGCACTGGGGCCTGGCGCCTGGCAGAGTAGCACAACCTCGGTAGCAGATGACTGGCGTCTGGCAGCCACGACAGCGAAAAGTACCGGTGGTTTCCGTGTCGGCGCCTCTTTTACCGTCGTGTATCAAGGAACCTTGTGTTGATAACTTAGGCTTCCAGAGAACACATGTGAGGGATCAAAGAATAAAGGTGGTACAGTGTTTTGAAGAAAACGATTTATTCCTAGACTACACATTGTAGGAACTGGTGTGCACCTATAGCCTATGCATTAAAAAACAAATTAGTATTATGCAACGGGCATTACTTACGTGCACAGAGCTCTTTTTTTTTTTTTTTTAGGAAATTTCCTCTGGCAGGGAAATTCATTGTCGTTTGAGGAAAAGTTTAAGGAATTTACTTTTTTAAGGAAGTTCTGTGGAAATTTACTAATTTAGTACAAAATGGATGGAAAATCTGTGGAAATTATACATCAGCAGATATTGATATAATTGAACGGATACACTATGAATCGCATTTACAGGTTTGGGAGAAAAAAAAAAACATGATAATTCCCTTCTTTTATCCTTTGCATTGTGAGAAGTAAATGTTTACTCACTCCTCCTTTTAACAAACATTATCTGTAAATTTTGCACAATTATCATCTATACTGAGCATCACTAAACTTTTAATCTCTGACACCGATATAGCAATATATGCAGGGAGTCTGTGATATACCAGGAAACTAAATTTACTTGTAAGAGCTGTTGCTATTTTGAAGAAAAGAGAGAAAAAAAATATGTGCATGGCGAGAGACAACTCGTAGTAAGTTGTCTTAACATACACAATAATTTCAGGTATGCAATACTATTATTAGTTAATGTTAGTACAGGCAGAAGAACAGAGCACAAGAAACAGTTAAATTCCAAATAGCACAAGTACACTATAATGTGCTGAACATATACTTCATGTGGCCACAAAATGTCTCGGGAATTTGCAAATTTCGCTCACTATGCTCGCTCCCTGGGAGTAAATTCCTCCAGGCTCACCCTCTTCCTCATGTTACCTCCCTAATTTTAAAAGAGTGAAAGCCCATGCAATAACCATGCAGAAGCAAGCATCATGAATATCACTACCACAGGTATATATATATATATATATATATATATATATATATATATATATATATATATATATATATATATATATATCCTTCACCTATTCTTTAAGAGAAAATGCTTATATGTGTGTTATTCTACAATACAGTGATTAGGCTAAGTTATGTATATTATATTATTTGCAGTGATTTAGGGACGGTAATCACAGCCCTGAAATGAACTTACTGGGCCGCCCTGAGGCTATTAAAAAAAAAAGAGGTCTAAAATAGCTAGACCTAAAAATGTTCCAATTAAATAATAAATGAATGAATGAATAAATGAATACATAAAGTTGGTCGGGGATTAAGAGGGAACATGATGGTCTCACTCCCTACCGGAGGGCTCAAGACTTCCTTACTCTGACAGTTTTTACAGAAACATTCGATGTTTCAGGAAATTACTATGTATTAATATTAACTATGAAGCCAATAGGAACTATATAATCTGGTAACTTGATTACTCAGTCGAAAAGGGAATATTGTAGCAGAGGTGTCTGACGCACAGACACGCCAAGATTTATCGCATCATTCATCACTTATTAAAGTTAAAAGTGAGTGTTTACTGCTCTTCTGATGATATATACAGAACTCTGCAATTTAACTTGATTACATGTGGACCTCATACGAGATGAACTGCTGATGAAATTCTTGAAATAACTCATGTAATCTCCCGCGTCTTTTTGGCGCTCAAGATCCAACCAAGTTTTCTAGCATTTCGTGTGATGATTGTCCTTGAAAATCCGTACACCTTACCGGTGACATGTTATTCGTCCAATGTCACCCCTCTTGGTGCAGCCATGGACCGAGCAAGCCAGCATAATTGCAAACTGATGAGATGTGTGAATGTCGTGCGTATCATCAGGAAAGCAATAGTTTGGCCTTTGGGTTGACTTCCAAAAAGGGGGCGGAGTTAAGCGGCTTCACTTTTGTGACGTCATAGCCTCTTCTCCA
>NC_059278.1:16119955-16121488 GCF_017591435.1 Portunus trituberculatus | reverse complement strand
TCTTGCACCCTCGCTAACCTGAACAAACCTTTAAAAGTAGTAAACATCATGATCACCAGCATTGGGGATTGAGTCATTCTATTTTGTAAGGGAAGTATTTGTCATATTGAGTAATTTTTATAAACATAGATTTGTGTTGTATTATTAGTCATCTTTGGGAAGCAATTCAGTCTTTGTAACTCATTGAACTGCAGGTTAGTCAAAGTGCTGAGGTGCCTGGGTAGTGATGTCACAGAGTCCAGGGAGTGCTGTGTCTGCAGAGTAAAGGGAAATGCACTCGTGGACTAATGAACTGCTTTGTGTTAAGAGTTCCTCAGACATCAAGAAGAACTGGCCCTGTGGTAGATTGAGGCATTTTCTTAATAAGTGGTTTTCTTGCATCAGATGTTTTATACATTATTGTAGTATTACTTTGGACAACTTCTTTTATTTGACTTATTCTTTATGTATTGAGGAGACTGACCACGGTGAAAAAGATTAAGAATAGGCTGTTTAAAGTGCTCTCTCTCTCTCTCTCTCTCTCTCTCTCTCTCTCTCTCTCTCTCTCTCTCTCTCTCTCTCTCTCTCTCTCTCTCTCTCTCTCTCTCTCTCATAAAATTTTTCAATAATGATTAGTTTTCCAGATACCACAGGGACTCATTTAGCCTTTATAAAATTGATCACTCAAACTGGAGAAAAGAAAGAAAGAAAAAAAAATGAAAAAATAATTTGAAATTATTCATGGTTACTTGCCTCATCTTCTACCTGATGGTTCCTTTTTCCTTGTCTGAATAATTAAAGTCACTTTTTTTTTATAGTTTACTTTGGGAAATCACAGGGAAGAAAAAATGAAAGCTATTGACAGTTACTCACCATATCTTGTACCTGGTGACTTCTTTGCTTCTCATTGGTTAAAGCAACTCTGAATTATCTTTTTTTATAGTTAGCTTTAATGTATGTTTGGAAAGTCACAAGGATAAAGTAAACAAATTAAGGGATGATAACCCACCTCATGTTGTACCTGGTAACTCTTCACTTTTTCTCCTATAGTACATAAATGATTAAAACACTATTGATATCTGTGTTTTAATTAGCATTAATATTTGTTGGAGAAGTCACAAGAGCAAAAATAAATGAAAACTATTGATGGTTTCTTATTTTATCTTGTATCTTGTGATATCTTTCCTGCTCAGTAATTAAAGCAACCCTATGATTTGATTTACTGTGTGTTGGGAAAGTCACAAACAATCAATGCCCTTGAAGTATTATTAAGCAAGATTCCTGTATTTCAATTCCAGAAGGAGGCAAGTGTTGTTTCTTTGTGCTGTTTTGTTGTTTGTGTTGTGTGTGTGTTGTTTGTGTTGTTTGTTTCCAGGAACTTCTATAGTGTGGTTGTATTTGGGATTCTTTCCGTAAAACCCTGAAATTTTTATATAGCCCAGAAAAGTGACCTTCAGCTGGCCACAATTCTTTCTTTTTATATACATATATATATATATATATATATATATATATATATATATATATATATATATATATATATATATATATATA
>NC_059278.1:16099955-16117455 GCF_017591435.1 Portunus trituberculatus | reverse complement strand
CTTTTTTTATTTATTTTTTTTCTCTCTTTCTTAAGTAGCTTCCTCACTCTGGGCAACGGTTTCCTATCGAGTGGGCTTTGAGATAGGAGGTACCCCAAAAAGTATCCCCTTTAGCCCATAAATTCCCGCGAAAAGCCCACATGGTATAGAGAAAAAAAGAAAGAAAAAAAAGTAAACTAAATGTGTGTGTGTGTGTATGTGTGTGTGTGTGTGTGTGTGTGTGTGTGTGTGTGTGTGTGTGTGTGTGTGTGTGTGTGTTACTTATTCCTGTGTATTTATTTTACGCAAGTGAATGTGTGTACACTATAGTATCTCTCTCTCTCTCTCTCTCTCTCTCTCTCTCTCTCTCTCTCTCTCTCTCTCTCTCTCTCTCTCTCTCTCTCTCTCTCTCTCTCTCTCTCTCTCTCTCTCTCTCACACACACACACACACACACACACACACACACACACACACACACACACACACACACACACACACACACACACACACACACACACGCTGCTTTCCTCTTAAGACAGGTAATTGTGCCTCGCACCTTGGAATTACCAGTGATATTGACTAAAGGCGTCTATTCATCAAGGAGACACGTTATTACCCTCCTAAAATGTCATGTAGTGGTTGAAAGAAATGCTCGTGCTTGAGTATTTACGAGTGTTGCAGTGCGGCAGATTACACTGGTGGCGGGGGACTGTGCTTAGTAGGGAGGAGGGAGGGTTATTGGTCTGCACTTGGTGGGTGGGGAAGGCTGGTGGGCTGAGTAGTTAGGGAAGGGTACTGGGCTGAGCTAGGAGAGTGGGGAAGGGTATTGGGTTGGCCAGGTGAGTGGGAAAGGGTACTGGGCTGGGCTGGGAGAGTGGGGAAGGGTACTGGGTTGGGCCGGATGAGTGGGAAAGGGTACTGGACTGGGTAGGCAAGGGAGGTTATGGAGAATAGGGCAACAAGATGCCAGATCACCTAATTTTCTTCATCTTTCCTATATCACTTTGTTTCTTTGTTATTCCTTTATCACCATTTTCTTCGTCTTTGCTGCACCATGTTGCCTCCACAGAGTCAGCCAGACCAAGGCTCCCTCATTAACGATACCGCCGCCAACGCCCCGTGCATGTCCTGTGGCCGTGGAGATGAATGACTACCTCGAGCGTCCGGGGAACAATGGCTTGAACCATTCTTCTGCAGGAGTGGCATGGCGGTGTGTGGCCTCATGACCCTCGTGCAGAAAGACCAGAGCACCTTTGGCGACGACACGGCTTTTAATGACGTCCAAGTCCTGTGTTTTGATTTGCCCTAAGTGAGGCAGTGAGGCGCCCCAGGATATGCAGAGTGAAGGAGTGTCTATCTTGGTTCTGTAGTCAGTAATCATTTCTATTCCGCTTTTCCTTTATCTGTGATGCTGACGTGTGCTAGGTTGTGGTGTGTTGGTGATGTGCCTTAGTGAGGTGTCCCTGGGTGTTCTGGAGTGTCTGGTTAAGGCAGGTTCAATGTTCAACTGAAATTGCAAGTCGGTAGAAGTATCGACAGAGCCCTTCTAATCGGAACATGTTCACACATAACGACTGGGAAGTATCTGGTGGTTGGCGGAAGTGAATATAAATAAACAGCTACATAACAAGATGTCTTCCTCCGGTGACGATGCCGAAGCGGTAGTTGCAGTTCTTTTGACTTACCGGAAGCTTCAACGGAAATGAAAATGCCTGTGGATACGTCCGTGGCTGAGTAGAAGAGAAGAAACGACTGTCTACCACACTTTTTTTTTATCCGAGCTGACCTTGGCAGTCATCTCATTGAACATCGATTTGCCTAAGCTTTTTTTGTTGTATGATTAATTTTTGAGACTCCCAGATGTGACCTTTTTCCCTCACCAACTCCAACATTTTTTCTGGACACCACATTTTTCAAACCTTTCTCCGTGACGTCATAATGTAAACAAAGTCGCAAATCGACTGAACAAGACCAACATGTCGTCGGACTTGTTTTGTGACTGGTTTCCCCAGTTGCTAGGCACCGATATTCACTCGGAAACTTACCGACTGGCAATTTTAGTCCCATATTAACTCGTGAACTTGCCTTTAGATCCTGCAGTCATTAAACAACATTTCTATCTCGTCTTGGCGTATAAACAACATTTCTATTTCGCTTTCCCTCCACCTTTGACGCTGACAGTGTTTGTTGGTGTGCCCAAGTGAGGCGCCCCTGGGTGTAATTGGGATGTGTCTATAGTAGTCCTCGTTTCTTATTTATTGAAAACTCGAATTGTCTCATTGAATGTCTGCCTGTTCGATCTCCTAGTGCCTGAATCCTTGTGTTGAGTCGACCTAGTAAAGTTTTCAGTTGTAACAGAGATACAGCAGTAGCCACATCTTTCCCTAACCCACGATTCCCGACTACACAAACGTTACTGGACTCACAATACCCGAGTACACAAATGTTACTTGACCCACAATACCTGACTACACAATACTACTGGAACCTCCATAACGTAACAGTCCTGTAGTCAATAAACAGAATTTCCATCTCACCTTTTCGCGACTTTAACACTGAGCGGGTATAAGTGGAATGAATAAGTTGGTGAATTCCCTAAGTGAGTGTTTCCTTCTTTTTATTCAAACGGCAACAAAAATGATGAAACAAAACACCCACACAGATGCCAGTCCCCGATAAACATTCCTACCTCGCTCTTCATGGACCTGTCATTGATGTATTTTGGGGGTGTTCAGTACGGTAGTGGGTGTTTCTCTTACTGTTTTATCTATTTTATTCTTAATGGGGAACATTTTGACGGGTTGTGGAAGGCAGTGAAGGAAACACGGACTGGTAGGCGAACCATTTTACTTCCAACTGTTCGCCTTCCATCCTGTGTTATTATTATTATTATTATTATTATTATTATTATTATTATTATTATTATTATTATTGTTGTTGTTGTTGTTGTTATCATAATTTATTGTTGTCTATTTATTCATTTGTTTATTTTTCTCTTGGGTCGGGTTGGTAGGGCAGCGCGTGTACTACAGGTGGTGGTGGTGGTGGTGATCGTGACACGTGTGAGTTCTTACTGAGTATTTTTTTGCTGTAATCGTGGAGTCCATAAGATTTCCACTTCACCGCAATTACAGTGCAGATATTGAAAAACAGCAACAAACAAAAAGACAAACAAAAACATCGTTCATAATTATTCTTTCTCCCACCTCACGAAACAACCTTCACATGAGATCGAGTCATAAATTTAGATCACAATCCTTTACTCTCCCTTGACATCTCACCGCGGCGCGTCCGGGGGGGGGGGCGGGGCGGGCAGGTGCAGCGTGAGAGATTTATTGCAGGTGATCCTCGATAGGCGGCGCGGCGGATCGTTACATACATGTTCTGCTCCCCTGATCGCTGAGAGAGACCTGTTGATTGGAGTTTTATGAATTTATTTGTTTCGCTTGCTTGTTTCTTTATTTATTGGGTTGTGTATTTCTGTGTTTCAAGGAGGCTGAGGAAGGTCTCTCTCTCTCTCTCTCTCTCTCTCTCTCTCTCTCTCTCTCTCTCTCTCTCTCTCTCTCTCTCTCTCTCTCTCTCTCTCTCTCTCTCTCTCTCTCTCTCTCTGCTTGCTTGTTTTCACCTATCAAGGACGCTGAGGACACTGTCTATTCTCTCATTAATTTATAGAGACGAATTTATTTTATACCCTTTAGTCATTGTTTATTTTTATTTATTTATTTATTTATTATTATTATTATTATTATTATTATTATTTTTTTTTTTTTTTTTTTTTGCTTATTTATTGACTTTAGGGAGACTATTGTCGTGTTCTTAGCTCTCGGCTATCCATAACCGTCCGGGCTTTGTTCACAAACAAAGGCGGGCAGCTACGAACACCAATTTATGTTCGCAGCTGACCGCATGTTCGTAAATGTCCGGCCAGTGCTTTGAAATACAGGGAACATATTCCTTATTATTTTTTTCATAAGAAAACCGTTTATGAATCCAATACACTGCAACATTTTTACCAGAAAGTGTATACAATGTTATTTGTTTAAGAAATGTAATTATTATTGTGCTTTGAACCATGGGGACGCATAATGTTTATTTTTTTCATAAGAAAGCCATTTATAAATCTATACACCGCTATGGCTTGAAGAAAAGAGTATACATTTTTAATATCGCGTTTATAGGTATGGTCAAGAATCATTAAGTAATCTTTATAAAGGTTCCAAAATTACCTGCGTTACACAATGATAGGTTTGTTCACTTGGTTTGATGGTCCTAGAAAAAAATAGCAAATTTTCATTTTGTTTTATATTAGAAGTAAGCTTGTAATGATTACTGTTGTAGAATATTTTCTTTTTACGTTATAAACTTGGCCAGTCTTTCTTGTAAATTACTTGATATGCTGTCACGGTCACTTGTGAAAAACTTTATCAACAAATCTTTGTAAACATTAGGTTCTACGCAAGCTCAAAGCGCGTCCTGACAGTTGTGGATGGCTGGACAGCTCCGAACACGACACGAGACAAATTTTTCTTTTATTCTTCTATATATTTATCTATTTGTTTAGTCATTGATCGAATTTATCTTTTCTTTTTCTTCTGCCTATTTTTGTTTTATTTATTTATCTATTTATTTTTATTATCAGTATTTATTTTTTTTTTTTTTGGTTTGATTTATCTTCTTTTTTATTCCTGGCTGAGGGATAACTTACGGTTCAGGATAATAGAGAAGAAATGAAAGGAAAAAAAATGCTCTTTCAATGCCACTCCAAGAAAAAGAAAATGAAATAGAATAGAAATAAAAGGTAAAGAATACTAAACAGACAAACAGATAGGAAACAAAAAAGTCAATTGCGTCGCACAAAATCACATGTACTATTTCTATTTCCCTGGCTCTTGTTTCCCTTTGTGTGTCTCACGAGTCACTG
The DNA here is from genome assembly GCF_017591435.1 of Portunus trituberculatus. Classification (NCBI taxonomy): domain Eukaryota; kingdom Metazoa; phylum Arthropoda; class Malacostraca; order Decapoda; family Portunidae; genus Portunus; species Portunus trituberculatus. The sequence goes on along the minus strand of NC_059278.1, from coordinate 16,112,553 downwards.
TGTCGTGTCTGTGTTTGCACTGTTGGTTGGCTCTTGTTTCCCTCTGTGTCTCACGAGTCACGTGTCACTGTGCCGCGTCTGTTGTTTGTGACTCGTGGGTTCTCATGAAGGAAACATTAGTGGCTTATGTTATTTCTTTTCCCATCTTCGTTTCTCATTTTTCCTCTTTTTTTATTTCCCGGTACTTCTTTTGTGTTTAAATTCTTAATACTTTTCTTTTATGATTACGATTTTATGAAGGAAATGTTTGCTTGTGTTGTGTTTTGTTAGGTTAGGTTAGTTTTTTTCCCTCTTCGGTTCACATTTTTCTCGTTTTCCTTCTCGTACCTTTCGTGCCTGGCCTTTCATTATTATTCTTTTTTAATGACCTGTGTGTTTTTTTTAATAGAAATATTAGTAGCTTGGATAATTTTTCCCCTTCCACATTTTGTCTTTTTTTTCTCTTCGCATCTACCTTGTGTCTGGCATTTCATTATTTTTCCTTTTTGAATGGTCTACGCTTTTTATTATGAAGGAAATATTAGCTTATATTATTTTTTCTTCTTCTCTTGACATTTTCTCCTGTTTTTCCTCCTCTGATTCTTCATTAATTTCATTATCTTTATGGTATTTTTTGTCTGAACTTTCAATACATTTTCTTTCATACCCTGCGGTTTTGTATAAAGTAGATATATCTAGGAAGGTTACATTATTCTTCCCTCGTTATCTTCGCTTCTCTCTTCCTCCTTCACTTACTCCCGTTGAAAGTACAGTTCGTGATCTTAAAAAAAAAAAAGAGAGAAAAGAAAAAACAAGGTTTATGCATTTTTCACTTCGCTCGTGTTTTTATCACAAGAATATCACAATTGTACGTTATTTTTCTGATCAGACCTTTAATATTCTCCTTGTTACTTGTTTTTCATCTAGCGCTTTTCTTGTAATCCCGCCGCCACATTGTCGCTCTTACATTGAATTTTGCCATTGTCAAACACTTTTACTGGAGCGTGCATAAAAGGAGTTACACAAGGACATCATGACACTATAGTAAGACAACATGTTCCCTGCATTTTATTAGTAACAATGTAAGCTTTAATATCGGCGTCAATCGGTGAACTTTTGGTGCAAATTTTTGGCAGATTACCGATTATTTTCCAATGGTTATAATCGGCTGATTTAATAGGTCGGTCCTATTAGGAAGTACTCTTGTGGAGGCGTCTTGGTGCTTGTAGGCTGTAGAAAATGTGTCTAACAGCGTGGTGCGCTAATGAATAGGTGATGGAAAGGACTGTTTTGTAGGGGCTGTTTAGGCGGTGTGTGATGGAGAGAGTGGAAGTGGAGATGCATGAAGGGAAGTATGTATTTTTAATGAGTTAGAAGGTGGACAGTGATGGAATTGAAGTGATGTGGATTTATGAAGGGAGGGCTTTGTTTTGAAGAGCCTGGAAAGGTGGAATGTAAGGAAAAAATGGACTTTGTGAAGGGAAGATGGTGATTTGAAGGGACTAGGAAAGTGAAATATGAAGGGAAGAGTGATGAATGTGAAGAAGGAACTGGTGATGGGAATGTAGTATTTTGAAGAGGTTAGAAGGTGAAGTGTGAGAAGATAAAATATGTAAAGAAGAAATAGGAATGAGGAAGGAGTGTTTAGAGTATGAAGTGAGGATTGTGTTGTGACGTGATAAAATGGTGAATGGCGCTGAGATGAATGTTAAGACGAAGTGAAGCTAATGATACTGATATTACTGACCACTTTCCTGTCATTGCACAATTCAACTTGAAAACTCATATCAAATCTTACAGCATCACCCCAAATTATGTTAATGTAAGAAAATTTACAACCATGTCTCTAGAGAATTTCAACAGTGCTATTTCAGAAAAAAAATTGGTCTAACGTAATGCAATCCTCATGGTCAAATGAAAATTATAACGTGTTTTATAAAAGACTTTACCTCGCTCTTCCAACAACATTTTCCTTCAAAACTAATTCGCGTTGACAATAAACATGACAAAAGTCCCTATGTTACACCAGCACTAAGGAGAAGTATTACTGAGAGGAACCGGTTGGAAAGATTAGCAAAGAGATGGCCTCTAACATATAGGGAAACTTATAAAAAATATAGGAATCAATTAACATCAACATTAAGAGCTGCTAAGAGAAAATTTCATCAAGACCAGATAAGTGCCAACCAGGGAAATCCAAAATCTCAATGGAAATTGATTAACAACCTCTTGGGTAAATCTAAATGTACAGCAAGCTCAAAATCCATTGAACTAAAGCCAACAAAGTCAGATATCCCAGATACATTTAACAACCATTTCCTTAGTCTTGGTAACAATTTAATAGACAATAACGATTCATTCACACAGTACCTCCATAATTCTCCGAACTTCTCAGTGTACTTCTCTCCAGTGGATAAAGAAGAAATAGAGCGCTATATAAAGAATTTAAAACCCACCGTCCGAGGTTACGATGACATTCCATCGATAGCAATTAAATTAAACATGTTTTACCTCACATTGCCCCACCACTAGTGCACATCATAAATTTATCATTTAGATCAGGTGTATTTCCTCAAAAACTAAAAGTTGCAAAAGTTGTCCCGATTTATAAATTAGGAGATAAGAGAAGTGTAAACAACTATCGTCCTATTTTTATGCTACCAGTTTTCAGTAAAATATTTGAAAGAGCCATGTCCACACGACTTGTTAAATTTTTAGAAGAAAACAATTTACAGAAAGTCAACACGGTTTCCGTAAAAATCACTCTACAGAATCAGCACTTTTACAATTTGTCAGCAATGTTTAGAACAAAAGCTTTATACAGCAAGTATTTTTTTGGATTTATCAAACAAAAGGTGTTCCATATCAAACAAGACCTTGATAGAATTACCATCAGTGTTTTCAAAAGGACAATAAAAAATCACCTTTGTTCTCTCCAAGCCACAGGAACATAACATATTATCATACACCCATAACTTATTATGTATCAACATGTATAGCTATCGGTACATGTGTAAATTATTGCACTGTATGTTATAATAAATTTGTTTTGTATATGTATATAAGAGTGTGTAATATATCGTATGCCACAATAATTAATATTCGTGTATATGTAGGTGTGAATGTGTAACCTACTGTGTAGGTTAAACAATTAAAATTGTTATACGAGTCTCTAATATGTGTGCGTATAATCTATTGTTACAATAGTGAATCTGTCTGCCATGGAGTCCTGGCTCGTGAGACTGTGCCATTTATTCTGTTTATTAAGATAATCAAATGTTGTAATTGATTGGCAATAAACATGAATTTGAACCTGAAAGAAAACTTTATTGGAGGCAAGAAAGTGTACGCATGATTGAAACTCGCTTATTTAGAGTGGAGGGTGGTGGAGGCGGTGGAGTGTGGGCATAAATTAGCATGTGGAGCATGAAGAATAGGTGGAGGACGGGACTGTGGAATAGCAATAATGCTGTGGATTTGTCACCGACTGACACGAGGATGGCAATAAAGAAACACGAATGATTGGTTTTAATAAATTCATGTGAACAATTATTGATTACAGGAGCAAGAGGAGGAGGAGGAGGAGAAGAAGAAGGAAATGAGAAGAATATCATTCCCCTTGGCACAGTTCCTCAGTATAGACATGTCCCGCCAACAGCTCCTCCTTCGCCCTCCTGACCCTCGCCTGCGCTGCCTCTTTCTGTTGCTCCTTGGTAAGTGACGCCTCCCCGCTCCTGCATGACCCCACCACACCACACTGCGCCACGCCACACCACACCCTTCTATACCATACCATACCATACCACACCATACCATACCATACCATATCATCCCATACTACACCACACTACATCAAACCATACTTTACCTCACCTCACCCCACCTCACCTCAGGACACCAAACCTCACCTCACCTCACCTCACCTCACCTCACCTCACCTCACCTCACCTCACTACACTACACTACACTACACTACACTACAATACAATACACCACACCACCCCGCTTGCATTTCCATTCCATTCCGGGCTTCCCATTCAATACTGACAGAGGATTTCAATGTCATTATTTCTTATTTCTCTCTTATCTTTTTTTCTATCTTCTTATTTACATTTCATCGCTCTCTTGTATCTTGTTCCAAACCCTTCTCCTCCTCCTCCTCCTCTTCGTATTTCCCTCCGCGTCTTCCTCCAGGTCACAACATCGTATTTTCCTTCTCATAGATGGAAATGACACGAACCTTTTAGTTGTATTGGAAAAAATAGGGACCTTCTTAACAGGGGGAAAGAAAGGACCACAGCATGCGAACGTAAATGTGGACCCGTATTCTCTCTCTCTCTCTCTCTCTCTCTCTCTCTCTCTCTCTCTCTCTCTCTCTCTCTCTCTCTCTCTCTCTAGCGGCATTCTTATTTTTATTTTTTATTTGTTTATTTTTTTTTAACTGCTGCTGCTCTTTTTCCAACACGCCAAACGACAAACTTTCTCTCTTAACAGTCAGGAGTGGAAACAAATGTCCTGCCGTCTTTTCCTTTCGTTGTCTCGTTTCGGCAGCTTTTCCTTCGTTCCCCCATGTTATCTTGCTTCTATAATGATTTCCCTCTACCCTTCTCTTTTTCTTTCTTCGCCCTTGTAATCTCTCTCTCTCTCTCTCTCTCTCTCTCTCTCTCTCTCTCTTTAAACACTTTAAACACTTTATTATGTTTGCCATTTGTGTACAGATTGTGATAACAAATTAATTTCATAAGACAAACAGCCCTTTCTTTGCAAGTAAAAACTTTATGGGCAAAAAATAAAACATTTCAATCAAATGCAATATAGATAAACACTGAATTAAACAAAGAGAACAAGTATCAACTAAAACATTGAAAAGAAGAGGGAGAGAAAAGGAAAAGATATTCAGAGAAAATACATATGCCTGATCTCACCCATGTTTGCATATGTGTAAATATTAAAATATCGGCTTTGAAGCCTTCGGTGAAAAGTCTCTTTTTTGGGGAGACGAGTGAAGCTATAGTGGTCGTCGTACCAGCGACGTCATTCTAGGAATGACCCACGTTTCGCTCAGTATACCACTAAAAAGTCATCTAGAATAGTCTAAGCTGCATTAGCAGGAAAATGAAAGAAAACGAAAAGAAAACGGGGAACCCTTTCGCACAGGCTCGGCGGGCAGCAGACCAATGGTGCTTCAGGAGAGAATGTGCTGGAGCCACCAAGGGGATGGAGCCTGAAGAATAGCTCCCACCCACTGAGAGCAAGTCTCACAAGCCGAGGGAGAGAATTTGTCCCCTTGCACACACGGGGCATGCATGCCCATCAAAGGAAAATCTGGCCGAACATCCTTCCAGAGAGCACTGGTGCCGCGAGTCCTAGGACGGGGATATATATATATATATATATATATATATATATATATATATATATATATATATATATATATATATATATATATATATATATATATATATATATATATATATATATATATATATATATATATATATATATATATATATATATATATATATATATATATATATATATATATATATATATATATATATATATATATATATATATATATATATATATATATATATATATATATATATATATATATATATATATATATATGGCATTCTCTCAAGGGCAGGGAAAGACTTTGAGGGGCACCCAGAGAAGGCAAGGTACCCTTTGAGGGGTATGGTACCCCCTAACCCCCTATCAGGTGGAGAACACCATGTTTCCCATAGGGGTAGTGCAACCTCTGAAAAGACAGCACACTCAAATGCAGCCTGGTACACTGGAGGGATATGGCAACCTCGATGTTGGGCCAGGAACCCCTGAAGGGCATGTTACCCCCTAAGGGCATGCTACCCCAAAGGGCATGCTATCCCCGAAGGGCATGGTACCCCCAAAGGGTATGGTACCCCAAAGGGCATGCTACCCCCAAAGGGCATGCTACCCCCAAAGGGCATGCTACCCCAAAGGGCACCCCTAAAGACACCAAAAAGGAGGATGGTACTCTCCAAGAGGACGGGGAAAACCCTGACAAGGGAGAAGCACCAAACAAACGGAAAAGTGCACCCACAAAGGGGCAGGGGAAAACCTGAGGGGTAGGGTACTCCCTGGGCCGAAACACAACCCCATAACACACTAAACCGAAGCCACAGTCCTGTCTACTCATGACGGAAAACCATCGCCAAAGACGAACAGAAGCTGAGCAGGAAAACCCCCCAAAAAGGGACGAACAGAAGGAATAGGAGGAACAGCTGTACTGGCAGAGCTGAACACCGGCAGCTATCAGAGAAAGACCGCCCACACCAGGTCAACTCTGAGCTAGCTAAAACACTCCCACTATTCTAGATGACTTTTTAGTGGTATACTGAGCGAAACATGGGTCATTTTTAGAATGACGTCGCTGGTACGACGACCACTATAGCTGGTGCATTAGCGAACGAGTCTCACTAAAAGACTCACTTACAATGGTGACAAAGTTAATGATATAAATAATAATAATAATAATAATAATAATAATAACAATAACAATAATAATATGATAATAATAATACAATAATAATAAGAACATAAGAACACAAGGATAACAATAATAATAATAATAATAATAATAATAATAATAATAATAATAATAATAATAATAATAATAATAACATTAATAATAATAATGATATCAATAATAATAATAATTATTATTATAATAGTAATAAAGATAATAATAAGAACAGAATTTAGTGACAAACTGTAAAAATTAGTAATAAAATAGTAGTGATAAAGAAAATAGTAGTAGCAATAATAATAATAATAATAATAATAATAATAATAATAATAATAATAATAATAGTAATGATAATAATAATAAAGATGATATTAATAATGCTAATAAAGTGATAACATATTCTATCAAGAGAAATAATGACAACTGAATTTGACAAAAGCAACCAGTTATGGTGTATAGACTAATAAAATGACAATAAATGTTTCTTGAAATTGTTTTTGAAAGATGATAAGCTAGTTGATTGTTTAACATGCATGGGCAATAAGTTCCAAATTTTAGGTCTTGCATACAGCAGAGAATGCTTGAATAAGGTGAGTTTGTGTGCGGGTATGTTGAGTGAGTTTTTATTTCTGGTGTGGTGGCTGTGTGCAGGTTGGGTATTAAATACATTGTTGTTAATCATTTTAAACATGTAAGAGGCAATGTTCAGTTTAGACAAATCGTCCAAATTCAAGATATTTAATGATTTAAATAATGGAGGAGTATGTTCATTGAAGTCACTGTTACTAATAATTCTAATTATTTTTTTGTGCAGAACATTAACCCCTTCAGTACTGGAAAGCTATTTCACCTTGAGTTTTTGGTTTGATTAGAAGATTTCATATACATTAAGAAGGGTCTATGGAAATCAAAAGATTAATGGCCAGAGTCTTCACTATTTCAATCCCCACATAAGTTTCTGAAGCTGCTTAAAATTGCCAAATAGTAAGCAGAATGAATACTGAAACACGTCCTGGTACTGAAGAGGTTAAGTTGATACAGGTGACAGGGATAAGTTTGAGACCAGATTGGGTTACAATAGATTAGCTGTGGAAAAATATGGGCATAGTATAATCTAATGAGAACTTCAAGTGGGGCAAAATGTTTTACTTTGAGTAGTAGTGGAATAATTCTAGATATCTTTAAACATAGTTGGGATAAATGATGTTTAAAAGTTAAATTCTTATCAGTACACTCTCTCTCTCTCTCTCTCTCTCTCTCTCTCTCTCTCTCTCTCTCTCTCTCTCTCTCTCTCTCTCTCTCTCTCTCTCTCTCTCTCTCTCTGGTTGCCTATTATCCATTCAGTCTTCCTCCTTCTCTGATTCTCGGTGGATGAACTTATCGGCATGAAAAAGCTTCCATATCAAAGGCGGCAAGGGAGAGGGAGAGGGAGAGGGAGAGGGAAGGGGTGCTGATACAAATCTGGGGAAACACGTGCAGGACTGCCGGGAGAGTCAAGGGAATATACTAGAATCCTTGGGGAGAGTCTGTCCCGTCCGTCCGTTGGGAGAGTTTGTTTGCTAGTCACTTCGTTCACTGGTAATGAGTTGCGCTCTCCTCTGGTCATTGCTGCTGTGGAAGTCTCGTATTGGTGTTCGCTTGAAGGAATGTTGTGTTGGTGTCAGCTGCCTAGTTTCCCTTTTGACGTCTTTTTGTCATTTACGTCCCTGGAATAAGAAATTGAATCGTACTGTTGAGTGCCATCTGCTCTTTTGTATAAGCTGCGGTGGGTTTTAAGGTCTTTCTGTTATATAAGGGAGTTTGTGGCCAAGGGCAATAGACATGCTAGAAGAAAGGCTTAATAAAGATGCCAGGAGCGAAGGAGCAGTCAGAATTATTCCAGTAATGATTCTAGTGATGGTTCAACGAGAATTTGCGTCATCAACAGGAAAACTAGCTATGAGAATATTGACAATCATCTCTGACCACTGAAGACAATGTTGAGGTGAAGCTAATGGAGGTCACATTATAATTTTCATTGATATTTTCGGATATTTTCGTGTTTACAGCGATAATTTAGCAAGAATGCTGCATCATCAGTATTTAGATTTACATTCGTATAATCTTAAAAAAAAACAACAACTTATAAAATCTGTTTCTAAGGATATTTAGGAAAAATTTCGCTTCAACCACAGGGAAAACACCCATAGGAACATTGCTAACCAATCTTGTGGCTTTTTGAAAATATGACGGAAGAAAGTGAAGCTAAAAATACACACCATATCACAATTGGCACCTCCTGTAAATAGTTATTTTTTCTTTTATGGAAGAGGGAAAAGCTGGCCAAGGGCAACCTAAAACGGAAAAAAAGGTCAACTAAGTTGCCAATCCCCTTGCACGTTTAAGAGAGTTGGTCAAAAAAAGTGTTAATTTTCTTGAAACCTCCCTCTTTATTGAAGTCAAGTCATGTAGGAAATTAGAAATATACAGAAACGGGTAGGGAGTTCCAGAATTTACTAGGGAAAGGTATATGAATGAATGAGAGTACTGGTTAACTCTTGTATTAGAGAGTTAGAAAGAATAGGAATGCCTACCCTCCTGTAGCTCGCTGCCTTGTGCAGCAAGGCTACAGGAGGGTAGGCATGCTGTTAGCAAGATCAGAAGAGTAGTTAGCATGAAAATAGCGGTAGAAGATAGCAAGAGATGCAACATTCCAGCGGTGAGAAAGAGGTTGAAGACAGTCAGTCAGAGGAGGGGAGTTGATAAGACGAAAACCCTTTGATTCCATCCTGTCTAATAAAACTGTGTGAATGGAAACCCCGCAAACATGTGAAGAGTACTCCATACAAGGACGGATAAGGCCATTGTACAGAGTTAGCAGTTGGGGTGGGGTGAGAAAAACTGGCGGAGACGCCTCGAAACGTATAACTTCATAGAAGTTTGGAGCTTTGTGGTGGGTAACAGGGAAGCAGATGAGTTCCTTAAGATCATACAGGATAATTTTATAAAGCAAGTCATTTTAGAACCCACACGGGGAAATAATATTCTAGATTTAATTCTGACAAACAGGGAGGAGGCAGTTACGCAGGTGGAGGTTGGTGGCCAGCTAGGTAGCAGCGATCACAAAGAAATACGGTATACATTGAAATGGCATAAAACTTTTAGAAAAAGAACAATAGAAAAGTACCTGACTTCAGGAAGGCAAATTTCGAGGGCTTAAAGGAGTATTTGCCAGACGCTTGGCAAGGGGAAGGCAGATATAGTCAGGTAGGAGGAAGGGATGGGGGGGAGCTGGATTAGAACATGGGAGGAATCTCGGTCAGCTGAGGGTTGGTGAGATCTATACCGACTTCCTAAATAAAATACATGACGGTCAGATAGCCAACATTCCATATAAAACAGTAAAATCAGGAAGCAACGACTCTAAATGGATGACAGATTAAAACGATGCATAGGGCAAAAAGGAATATATATATATATATATATATATATATATATATATATATATATATATATATATATATATATATATATATATATATATATATATATATATATATATATATATATATATATATATATATATATATATATATATATATATATATATATATATATATATATATATATATATATATATATATATATATATATATATATATATATATATATATATATATATATATATATATATATATATATATATATATATATATATATATATATATATATATATATATATATATATATATATATATATATATATATAAGAGGCTAAAGGCAGGAGTTGAGGCTTTCAGGCCACTATACCATTAATTAGTAAGAACATTTAAGAGGTTAACGAGGAAAGCTAAAAGCAAATGAGTTGAGGCTAGCCAGCCAAGCAAAGACGGACCCTTAAGGGATTTTTTTTTTCAGCTATACAAGACGAAGAGTAGAGAAGAAATAGGTCCATTAAGGACAACAAATAGGGAAATGGCTAGTTCTGCGGAAGAGATTAATAGAATTATGAACGAGTAGTTTTTAACTGTTTTCACCCAGGAGAACACACAAGAAAACCCAGATAGCAAACAGATATTTAGGGCAGAGGATAGTGAAAAGCTGACAGATATATATAACTAAGGCGATGGTAGAACAGGAGATAGATAAACTAAAGAAATTCAAGTCACCAGGACCTGATGAAGTATATCCAAGGGTTCTAAAGGAATGCAAGGCAGTTGTCAGCGAGCCTCTAGCGGTACTTTTTAGGATGTCACTGGAGTCAGGTGAGGTACCTACAATGTGGAGAGAAGCTAATGTGGTTTCCATGTTTAAGAAGGGGGATAAAACCCTAACGTCTAATTACAGGCCTGTTCAGTTGTGGGTAAAGTAATGGAATCAATAATAGCGAAAAACATTAAGGAACACCTAGACGAACACGGCTTGATGAATCACACACAACATGGATTTACGAAGGGGAAGTCGTGTCTTTAAAATTTGTTGAGCTTTTATAGCAGGATTTATGGGGTGGCAGATAAAGGTGATAATTATGACATTCTATACTTAGATTTCAGTAAAGCCTTTGACAAAGTACCAGAGGCTCTTAAAAAAGGTTAAAACACACAGTATAGAAGGTAGAATATTAGGCTGGATTAAAGCGTGGTTAGATGATAGGCGACAAAGGGTAGTAATTAATGGATCTAATTCCGAGTGGGGAGAAGTAGTTAGTGGGGTGCCACAGGGCTCAGTTTTAGAGCCATTATTATTTCTAATATATATCAACGACTTGAATAGTGGAATTAATAGTGATATCAATAAATTTGCGGACCACACATAGGTAGATTAATTAGGTCCGATTCGGATGCCAAGGCTGTGCAGGCTGACTTGAATAGGATGAAAGAATGGACAGATAGATGGCTAAGGCAGTTAAGTATTAACAAGTGCAGGGTACTGAGCGTAGGTAGAGATAATCCAAGCAATAGGTGCACGATAGATAACGTGGCACTAGGAAGTTCCAAGTATGACAGAAATTTATGAGTCATAGTTAGCTCCATACATGCATGCATACATATATAAATACATAAACATACAAATATTTACATGCATACATACATACATGCATACATATTGTACCTGCAACCCATAGTTCATGGTATACCGGTATAGCAGAGAAAAACAGTAGTGGGTTGGTGGAGAGGCGAGTGAAAGGGTCGGCACACTGTAAAATTTCTCAGCCCCAGACCTAGGAGCCATCTAAGCGTAGACGGACTGTACTAGTAGCAGTAGTAGTTGTAATAAGAGGAGGAGGAGGAGGAGAAGTAAGAGAGAGAGAGAGAGAGAGAGAGAAGGGGCTGGGTTTCCAGGGAAGTCCTGCCATCCATACAAGCAGGACTTGCTGCTATATAGTCAAATGACTTATTTTTAAATTTTTTTCTTTTATTTCCACTTTACTCATATTTTCCATTTGTTGCACAGAAACATTTCAGTTTAACACTATTTGGCTACCCAAGGTTTAACGTGGTAATGAATCATTCCTTTAGTTTCATCTCATAACAACGTCAGAAAAAAATGTGTCACGTTTCTCCTTTCTTGTACTGTAATGTAATTTAGTTGGGTTATTATTCAAAACAAATTGTAGCCTATTTATGATATCATGGATTTTATGTAAACAATACTTATTGTCTGTTCAGTAACACACTTATTACAAGGGTAGCTTATGGTTTTCCTTAAGATCTGACAACCACGCATTCCTCAAGGACACTACCCAGATCCAGCAGACCCACAGTCTTAGCGTAGCCAGACTATACTACTATAGTCTGACCGGGCTTAATTTACGGTTGTGGTGGGGCGAGGGTAGCTCTACAGTTCTGCCACGTTTCCAAAAAATGCGATGTAAAATGGAACTTATTGGTGTACAAGGCATCGCAAATACCATCAATTCAGATGTATAAAATTTCGACTTGTGTATATAGATAGCTGAATCAACAGTAACCATTATATGCATAAAAAAAAACTATATAGTACCATACAAACATGGCATACATATTAAACAGTGTTGCTGATATCAACTGTAGTAACTTATAATGGTACTTAGCGTATGTTTAGGGTGTGTAATAATATCAGCGTTACAGATATAAGATAATGAGC